>NC_072732.1:193345080-193645080 GCF_026930045.1 Uloborus diversus | reverse complement strand
ACCTATAAACAAGATAGTTATTTCTCCATCCCGTCGGCGGTCAGACTACAATTTTATTTTTACTTCCTTTTACAAAAAATTTTGTATTCGCGAAAAAAAATTCACTCAAAAGTCGGCTTTAATTTCCATTTCACTCCCGAATGAATGTTGAGTATTTTTTTCGACCTGACAACAAGTGAATATATGCCTAGGAACGTACAGACACCCGAAATATTCGTTTTGATGATTCCCGAGTTAATTACAACGAGTTGTCTTGTGACGTCCGTATGTATGTGCGTATGTGTGTATGCGTAAATGTACGTATGTACCTCGCATAACTCAAAAACGGTATGCCCTAGAAAGTTGAAATTTGGTACGTAGACTCCTAGTGGAGTTCAGTTTTGCATCTTCCCTTTTGGTTGCTTTCAAATGTTTCTAAAGGGGTTTTTACAGCTTTTTGGGGGAAATCATTGTTAATTTCAATGCTTACTAAAGTGGTGTTATAATTCGTCAAGCACTTGGCGATATATCGCGAAGCTTTTAACGGCCAAGTTTTTTCGCCAACTTAACGAAACATTTGGTGTTTTTAATTTTAAAATCTGATATTAATTTGGCCAATGTTGGTGATATTTAAAGAGTTAACCACTGAATCACATTAAAATTGCCAATAATAGGGAAATAAATCGGTGTAAAACGTTTTTTGTCTTCGGTTCGCAAGAAACTAGGGGTGAAAATATTTAGTGTTTCCTTGCTTATTCCAAGGCGCTATTACCATTAAATTGGCGTAAAATGAAGTCATGTGATGCACACATGATTTCGTTTCTTGCTATCATGAGAATGTAAATAGAGTATAAATTAAAGCCGTTGCATTTCTAAAAAATTTTCAACATACTTCCTCCAAATATTTTTTTTTTTGTCAAGTGAAAAAATTTTCTTTACTATAGGACATAAAAACAGGTTTTTTTCCCCGCTAAAAGTAACTAAGATTGAAATTAACCTTCGAATGCCCTACTCAGCTCTCAGATCGCATTAAATTTCATCATTATATTTCCATATTTCCTTAAAAAAGCGTTATTCCTTTGTTGAACGCTGTGACTTGAGTTGTGCAAATAGACAGCTTAGCATTTAGGTTGTTGCTACTGACACAAGATAACATTTTCTCCTCAAAGTCATTCTGTCCATTCTGTCACTTCAGAAAACAGGAGACTTCAGCTTCCCGAAGCTGTGGAACAACGAAACAAGATACCAGAAAACAAGAATGTCAAGTCCTAAACGGGACATTGCATTTAGGTTGTTGCTGCTGAAACAAGATAACATTTCCTCCTCAAAGTCATTCAGTGCATTCTGTCACTTCAGAAAACAGGAGACTTCAGCGTCCCGAAGCTGTGGAACAACGGAACAAGATACCTGAAAACAAGAATGTCAAGTCCTAAACGGGACATTGCATTTAGGTTATTGCTACTGACACAAGATAACATTTCCTCCTCAAAGTCATTCTGTCCATTCTGTCACTTCAGAAAACAGGAGACTTCAGCGTCCGGAAGCTGTGGAACAACGGAACAAGATACCAGAAAACAAGAATGTCAAATCCTAAACGGGACATTGCATTTAGGTAGTTGCTGCTGAAACAAGATAACATTTCCTCCTCAAAGTCATTCTGTCCATTCTGTCACTTCAGAAAACAGGAGACTTCAGCGTCCCGAAGCTGTGGAACAACGGAACAAGATACCTGAAAACAAGAATGTCAAGTCCTAAACGGGACATTGCATTTAGGTTATTGCTACTGACACAAGATAACATTTCCTCCTCAAAGTCATTCTGTCCATTCTGTCACTTCAGAAAACAGGAGACTTCAGCGTCCCGAAGCTGTGGAACAACGGAACAAGATACCAGAAAACAAGAATGTCAAGTCCTAAACGGGACATTGCATTTAGGTTGTTGCTGCTGAAACAAGATAACATTTCCTCCTCAAAGTCATTCTGTCCATTCTGTCACTTCAGAAAACAGGAGACTTCAGCGTCCCGAAGCTGTGGAACAACGGAACAAGATACCAGAAAACAAGAATGTCAAGTCCTAAACGGGACATTGCATTTAGGTTGTTGCTGCTGACACAAGATAACATTTCCTCCTCAAAGTCATTCTGTCCATTCTGTCACTTCAGAAAACAGGAGACTTCAGCGTCCCGAAGCTGTGGAACAACGGAACAAGATACCAGAAAACAAGAATGTCAAGTCCTAAAAGGGACATTGCATTTAGGTTGTTGCTGCTGAAACAAGATAACATTTCCTCCTCAAAGTCATTCTGTCCATTCTGTCACTTCAGAAAACAGGAGACTTCAGCGTCCCGAAGCTGTGGAACAACGGAACAAGATACCAGAAAACAAGAATGTCAAGTCCTAAACGGGACATTGCATTTAGGTTGTTGCTGCTGAAACAAGATAACATTTCCTCCTCAAAGTCATTCTGTCCATTCTGTCACTTCAGAAAACAGGAGACTTCAGCGTCCCGAAGCTGTGGAACAACGGAACAAGATACCTGAAAACAAGAATGTCAAGTCCTAAACGGGACATTGCATTTAGGTTTTTGCTGCTGAAACAAGATAACATTTCCTCCTCAAAGTCATTCTGTCCATTCTGTCACTTCAGAAAACAGGAGACTTCAGCGTCCCGAAGCTGTGGAACAACGGAACAAGATACCAGAAAACAAGAATGTCAAGTCCTAAACGGGACATTGCATTTAGGTTGTTGCTGCTGAAACAAGATAACATTTCCTCCTCAAAGTCATTCTGTCCATTCTGTCACTTCAGAAAACAGGAGACTTCAGCGTCCCGAAGCTGTGGAACAACGGAACAAGATACCTGAAAACAAGAATGTCAAGTCCTAAACGGGACGTATGGTCACCTTTACTTTGAAAAATATCGTAAAACGAGATGATGTGTGCATCACATGACTTCCTTTTACGGCAACTTAATGATAATAGTGCCTTGGAATAAGCAAATAAACGTTAATTGATTTTACCCCAAGTTTGTTGCGAACTGAAGGAAAAAACGTTTTATACAGATTAATTTTCCAATATTGGACCTTTTAATGTCATTCAATGGTTAACTTTCTAAATATCGCCAATAGTGTCCAAAATGAAACAAGATTTAAAAAAAAAAGCCAAATTTGTCATCCTGTGGGTGCAAAAACCTTAATGACCAAAAGCTTGGCGATATATTGCCAAGTGTTTGGCCAATTTGTAACAACACTTTAGATTGCATTGAAATTAACAATCCCTCCCCCCCCCCCCCCCCGAAAAGAGGTGTAAGAGACTCTCTTTGGAACATCCGAATGCAACCAAAAGGAGAGGTGTACAACTAGACCCCACCAATAGTCTACGTACCAAATTTAAACTTTCTAGGACATACCGTTTTTGAGTTATGCGAGATACATACGCACATACACACATACAGACGTCACGAGAAAACTCGTTGTAATTAATTCGGGGATTGTCAAAATGGATATTTTGGATGTTTATACGTTTTTAGGCATATATCCACGCGTGGTGGGGTTGGAAAAAAAATCAATATTCATTCGGGGCGAGCAAAAGGGAAACTAAGGCCAATTTTTGGGTGAAATTTTTTTCGCGAATACAATGCACACATCCTTTACTTCGTAAAAGGAAGTAAAATGATTTTAAAGCACAAATCGTTTGTTGAAAATTTAAAAAAATTATTTGCTTAGGACGTTTTTCTACTTTCAAATTAATAATTAGAAATTGCAAAGCATTAAGTAGTGCTCCTGCTTTTTTAATAAAAAGTAAGTTGCCTGAAAGTATACAAACCCTAAAATGAAATCAACATACACTAGTTGCAATAAGCAAAATTATTAAATAATAATTTATTCTTATTTTTTTATTTAAGGATTTTTTTTTCTTTTTGTTAATTTACATAATAAACTAATGAACTTAAAATGTCAATTGAGTTCGTGTCTTACAAAAAAAAAAAAAAAAAAACTTCAATCGTGGTGGCCTGCAGTTTTCAATTAAGTTTCCAAAAAATGCATTTTTTCCCTATCGAAACAAGATGAAAACCTTTTTGTTCTTTTTTTTTAAGCTGGAATATTCTTGATGACATCATTTGAGAAAAAAGATCGGAGGATTAAAAAAGTTGCGGTCGCGAAAAAAAAAAAAAAAACGACGCGTTTGAAAAATACGAGAGCTAAACGTATCTTCCGGCTTTTAATAACGACATTCCAGTGCGGGAAAAAAATGCATCTTTTAAAAGAAGGAAAATATATACTTTTTTTTTTCAAACTTTAGTAAGAAGGGCAACTAGAAAACGTCATGTATTCTTGAACGAAACAAAAAAATCTATAAAAATATAAAGGCATAGTTTGAGTTTGTACGGAAAATTAGTATAGGTATTGCAAAATTGATTTATTTTACCGGTATCATTTATTTTTAACTATAGTGCAATATTTCTAACCAGCAGCTCTTTTTTTGTGTGTAAGTGTATGTTTGTGTGGTATGATTTTTTTTTTTTTTTTTTAAATAAAGACAATTTTTGACCTACTTTTTACGTAGTAAAAGACGTAGTGTAATCGCGAAATGTTTTCCACTCACATTTTGGTCTTATTTTGATTTTGCTCATCCCCAAGTGAAAATTCAGCAATTTTTTTGGTCCGTTCGCACATGCATGTGTGTCGAAGAACGTATACAAACGGCTAAATCCATTTTGTTCATCCTCGAGTTAATTATCACGCATTTTTTTCGTGACGTTTCTATGTACGTAAGTGCAGTGGCGTACTTAGCTTAAGTGACACCCGGGGCGGAAATTTGTGGTGCCTCCCCACCCACCCACCCCTCACAAACGCGCAAAAAAAAAAAAAAGGTTTTCATTTTCATACATGAAAAAAAAATCTTAAATTCAATTTGGTTACAGCTCCCTCGAAAGGGTGTCTCACAACGTAAGCGCTCCCCTATCCCCGTGGTGATGCTACTGCGTTTGATAGAGTAAATATACATTTTTTAAAAAGTGAGTTTTTCTGAATTTATATTTTTCAAAAACTTGCAATTCAAGTTAGGATGTCACCCCCCCCCAGACAGGTGACATCCGGGGCGGACTACCCCCTCCGCCCCCCCCCCCCCCGGTAGTGACGAAACTGCGTATGCATGTATGTACTTTTCAAACCTTAAAAACGCCAAAGAAGGCTGAAATTTTGTATGCGGACCTCTTTTGGCTGCATTTTGATGTTCTAAAAGGGGTCCTTAACATGATTATCCGGGGCAAACTGTTGTTCATTTCAGTGTAGATGTTCTAACACTGCTATAATTTCACGAGATGTCATTATCTGGCGTCCACATGGCGATACATCACAATGAGTTTGGTCGCCAATTTGGCAATTTTTCGAAATGTTTGTGAAAAAAAATGGGGATAAAAGTGATTATTTGAATATGGTTTCAATTTCGTTCAATTGACGCCATTTCGCGTCACTTGTAACTTGGATTGGTAAGTAACTTGGATCCACTTCAGGGTTTTTGATTTTGATAAAAAATATATATTTTACTACCTTTCTTCCTTTAAATTCGGAACAAAAGTGCAACTTTTTTTGCCATTACCTGTATCTTAAACATGAGATGTGCAAAGTATTATTTTTGGTTTTAGTTTTTAGACAGGTTTTGCTGTCAAGGCTAAATTCTTAATTTAAAAAATCTGGCAAGACTCGTGGTGCCTGGGATTACATACTTACAACGAACTTTGAAGATATCACGCTTTTATTCTTAGTTTTCAGTTGGTCCTTTGAAACAAGGAGGTGAATTGCCTACACAAATAGCATAGGGTAGAAGGGATCACTTTAACGCGGATTTTTTTCAGTTAATTTTCTAAATTTTATGTTCTAACTTGGGTAATTTTAGACATTGAGGTTTTATGAAACAGTTAATGGAGTCAAAATTGGTATATTCAGTTGCTGCTCAGTTTGGGTTTTTAACAGTTTAAAAAATTATTTTTGAGTCCAAGTCAATTGCGAAAGCTTGCCCCGGACACGGAAAATGTTTACGCATATTTATTTTGACACCTAGCGTGGTTCTGTTAGTTTTTTGAACATAATGTCTCACCATCGTTAAAATCAAGCAAGTTAATTACAGACTGATTAGTGTATAAAATAAAAGCTGAACGGGCATCAAGGCAGCACTACATGATTGTAATCCATAAGATACGAACTTGTAACTCAAAAAATTAAATGGTGATTTTCAAAACCAAATAGCCTGCAAATACTAAAAAGTTTTGAGACAGTTCGGAGAGAAAAACGCGTCAGGGCACGTTTAGAAGTTGGAGACAATAAGAGCGTGCGTAAAGGTGCTCAGACGTCAACGCGTGAACTTGCTCCGTCGCCAAGTCTAGATTTATTTTTTACGCGCAAAAAAAGTCAGTAACATTTCAGTTCATGCAAACACAATTCTCAAAAAAAGGATAAAATTCTGCATAATTTTATATATTTGTTCTTTCTTAAATAAGTATTATTTATTTACAATAAGTATCAAAACGTTCAACTCAAACTTTGCTCGACTTGGTTGAAAATAGATTATTTGTCATGCATGCTAGATCGAAGCTCGACTGATGCTCAAAAACTTGTGAGAATATTTGCTAGGGAGCAGCATCAATGTGATATGACTGTTGACTCTCCGGTTATAATTCATTTTGAAAAAAAGGCCCTGCGTAAACGTGCCTCGTTCTACCCTACTTCCTTTTATAAGCTCTGTGAAATGGTTGTGACGGCCATTTTAAAACTTTTATGAAACGTTTAAACGTCATGTTATGTCCTACCTAGAAGAAGGAGTTTTCGTGGTTTTCTCATGTTCGACTCGGAAGCTTTTCCCCGAAGCGCAGTGCACTGAAAATTGATCTTCGCGAAATCATCTTCAATTTGAGCTCGTTGACGCTCTTGTGCACTAATCTCAAGACACTACAAGGAAGTGTGATTAAAGTATGATTTTTTTCTCCTTGTTGCAAATGAATAACACACTTTTAAGGGCAATTGGTACTCTAAAACCTTAATTAATTTTTTTTTTTTTTTTTTTTCAGTTCTTACATGTTCAAAATATTCAAATCAAGAACTTTTTACCGACACCGAATTCACGTAACTATGTACATTAATAGTAACATTAATGGCGGATATATTATTATATATTAAATTTTAAAAAAAAACGCCTAGCTTACTACGCATCGTCCATCATTTTTTTTAAACATTCATCTCCTATTCTTTGAAGATTCTTTTTTTCGTCATTTTTCATTAAAGAATCGGTATCACTTGAATATGATGGGGAAGCAATCAGTTATCCCGCATGTTATTTCTTTCTCGTAAACAAAGGTTGCATTTTGATAATCTGTAGAGCAAATATCACGTTTCTTACATTTTTTTTTAAAGAAACATTGAGAAAGGAGTGCATCCCCGTTTACACAAGTTTTTCAAATAAGACGGAGGAAAGTCTTTTTGTTTATTCTTTTCCATGTGCTTATAAATAAAATTAATCCGGTAAAATATGTGTAAAAAAAACCTTTCTTTGTTATAAGAAACACTAAGAAAAAGATCATCGCACGTTAACTTGAAGTTTTTTTAAAATTGCGTGAGCATAGTACGGTTAATATAGCGAAATTAATTATTTTTCCGATCAGTTAAAATTTATGTAAGTGAAATTTTTTTGAAAGGGAGAAAAAAAAGGTACAAGGAAGGGAAAATCTGGCTGTACTCGTGTCCGGATCAAAATATAAAATTGTATAAATCTTCTTAGAAAAACTTTTTAAATAAGTGTTATCACCTTTCACTACAAAAAAAAAATTGTAACACAATCCTTGCCGATGATCGTGCAACCCGCGTGTTTCAACAATGAAACTCGCGCCACGGCATAATAATTTGATTGCATGTTTTGGTAATGTTTAACATGCAGGGAAGGTCTTTACTGTGACAAGGCTGAACTCTATCCGGTAACTTAACCGTTTTACTGGTAAGACTGTCATTTCAGGGGAATGAAGAAGCGGAAAAGTGGTCGAAAATGAATGCCACCTACTGGAGTTTAGGGTTAAACCAATGGCGTTAGGGTTACAATTTCAACTATCAAAATATCACCAAACAGGCAGTGGCTTCGTTCAAATGTAGAAGCAATTTTCAACCGTCATATCTTGACGTGCGATTTTCTTTTTACCCAAGATCCTTCCGTACGATTTACACTTTATCAGTTCGATTATTCAATCAAAGACTTTATCAGTTACAGTTTAATTGTCGAACTAACGCTGGCAGTAAACTAGCGAACTGGCAGTGTGAAACTTGCGCTGCAAGTAATCCATGATGCTTGTTAGATTGCTTTAATTTATTGCGCGATCCATGCAGGAGTTGAACATTCAAACAAAATAAAGAGAAAATATTTGGAGATTTTTTTTCTTTCAACGATCATAGTTTAAAACTATTGTTTGTGTGACTGTAAAACTTTTTTTTTAATTCAACGAATTTAATTCGTATTTACACGAGAACCGGATAAACAAAATTTTTCTGCAATAATTTGTGGTTTTATGAATCCCAACTCACATTTCAACAGCATTTGAAAAAAAAAAGCGATTTTGTGTTCACAACTTGTAAGAAATCAAGTAACAGATCAACTAGATGAAATACAAAATATCTGAACTGAAACCTCCTTAATTGATGTAGATATCTCGTTTTACCATGGGTAATAATTTAGCGTGGTTAAATTAGTTGAAGCTCTGTGAATAGTATTATCAACTCCCTTGTTTGTAATTAATTAATGATTTTCACACTAAATTTGTGCTAAAAATAAAGTGCCAAAATGCCAATTTTCGTATAACATAATAAAGAAAGATTTTTAGTTATTGTTCTTTTTTTTAATGCATTTTCTAAGAGAAAAGTGGGAAATTAAACTGGTTTATGTTCTATATGTGTGCTACTAAAGCTAAAGCTACTAAAATTGCATGAAAAAAAACCTTTCTTAGAAGCTAAATTAGGATCCTTCCTTCTTAAATAACTTTTAAGAAATTCAACATTGAAGAGAGTATTTCACATAATAGCCCATTGAGAAAAAATTTAATGGTAAATTAATTTTATTAACTCGTTAATATCTGATTTATATACAATATTGTAACAATTAGTCCTAATCAGCATATTTTCATCTAACATTTAATGTCAAAACTAAACCACAATTCTTCCGTTAATAGTAGATTTCGATATCAACGTGTTTTGTTAAAAATATTTCAAGCAAAATATTATTCGCGCTTTTTTGTACAGTAGCAAAATTAATTGAGGGAAACTAATACCAAACTGGTGTACAATTAATTGCATTTAATCTTGAATATCAAAGACTTAAAACCTCTTACGCTCACCGTGAAAGACTAAGGCATGTAGGAGTGGCGTAAGATTAGCCAACATTTGATTAATTACTGCTTTCAGTGTGATTAGTTTCATGTTTCATGCAGGGAAACGGGATTAACAATTAGGTAAATGGGATTAAAAGATGTTAAATGTAATCTGAAGCTGAATTTAAATTAAATGTATTTTCAGGTAAAGATAAATAATGTTTTCACAGGTAAAACTCATGGACAGAAAGCACACGCATCGAATGCAATAATAACATAATCTGCGTCACAATAGGAAATTGAAGAATGACTTATTATTTTTCCATTAAATGGTTGTTGATTATATTTATCGTATAAAATGATAAACTACAGATATTGTTTTAAAAGTAGTTATTATTCTTTTGTAAGCTATTTCTTAAAAGAATTATTGATAATGACGATTCCCAAGGGAAGACAATGGTCTCAAACAATGGTGGAAGGGGGAGGAGGATTACGGAAAACTATTTATTTCAAAACTAACTAGAAAACTTTGTTATTGAAAAAAATATTTATTTGTCGCCAAAAATACATTTGCAATTTGTGTAAGAATTATTTTAGAATTACGCACTAACAGAAAAACAGCCTTTGGTTTCCAGCATTTCCAATGCAATGCTCTCAGAAGCTTTTTGAGGTGATAAATATGCTTACATCAAGAATTAAAAAATTTACTTTTATAGCTCAAAATAAATGAGCAGGAGGTTACATTTTCAAACTTAAGCTAGTGGCATGCGGATGCAGACGACAGAGAGAGAGCGACCAATGTCGGTAGCGGGTTTTGATTCGCGAACCCCTTTAAAACAACTTCAAACTTTATTAAAAACTACATTTCTTCGCTTATTACATCAGTATAACATCTTATTCATTTGTGTATCAACTTTGTCCACATTGAGTATAATTGATTCATTAAAATAAAAATAAATTATATTTATGGGAAAACAAATTTTTCCAATAAAGGTAATGAAATCGTAATTAGATTCCAAAATATCCATAATACAACAGGAAATTTTATTTTGATACCTGACACAAATAACAAATATTTTAAAAACCAAAATATAAAAATTTTGTTGCTTAAGAAATCCCAAACGTGTGTATGATCTTTCAGCAAAAAAAAAAAAAAAATCATTATCTTTGAAAGCTATTGAATGAAACGTATGAATTGTAATGCTGGAGATAAAATGGCGGCTTTTTCGTGGCTTAGCCTTTATACAGTTCAACACAATATGACATTTGAAGTTTATGCATTACAAAAATTTTATAAATGAATGCTGCCTTTAAAAAGTAGAGAAAAATCTAAAAAAAAAAACATTTTTAATCATATCAAAACACTTTTCATGCCCACAATTAATTAATTATGCAAAATGTGCTAGGTAATCAATCAACATTAGTTACAACATTCTCCAATTTGCTCATTCCTGCAACTTATGACAAACTTTGATCGATTGCCAATCCGTCATCCCCCCCCCCCTCTCCTCTCGTTTGTTGCCTTAAACGACTGCTTAATGCATAAGCAACCTACAACTAAAGGAAACGCTACTCTTAAAACAGGCGTGATATATGAACGCTTTAAAAATTCTCTTAACACGTGAAAGAACCTACTTCATCCTTTCTACGAGAAAATTTGCACTTAAAGTAGCTTTTGGCTGTTCCATTAAAATCCTCTTCTTCCCTCAACTTCCAACATATACTTAAATAATGTGATATGTTTTGACAGGAAATGTCATGCAGCTTGCATTTAATTATGGTTCTTCAATGTGATGAAAATTTCCCAAGTTTTATTTGATTTTGTCAAGACAAAGAACTGAATGTATTGATAAGCGAGTTAAAGCTGTTACTATTGTTCTATGTTTAAAAACATAAAAATGCTTTCAAACTTTATCTTGTTGTTAAAGAAAAAAAAAAACTTATTTTGAATTAAACTTTTCATGCTATATTACATTTTGAGATACCTTTAAGCAGTATGACTAACCCATTGCCGTTCATTAAGCTTGACTCACACTTCCCTACAACTACAAAGGGTGTTTAACAATTTTTAGAATGATTTCAGAGCTATTTTTACTTCCTTTTACAAAAAAGTAAGTATTGTATTTTCAAAAAAAATTTCACTCAAAAATCGGCCTTAATTTCCATTTTGCTCACCCCAGAATGCTTGTTCAGTTTTTTTCGATCCGACCACACGTGGATATATGCCTGGGAACGAAGAGACACCGAAATATCAATTTTGACGCGATCCCAAAGTTATTTACAACGAGTTTTCTTGTGAAGTCCGTATCTATGTGCGTAATGTGTGTATGAGTGTATGTGTGTATATGCGTATGTATTTCACGTAACTCAAAAACGGTATGTCCTAGAAAACTGAAATTTGGTACGTAGATTTCTAGTGGGGTCTAGTTGTGCACCTCTCCTTTTGGTTGCATTCGGGTGTCGGCACCTTTTTGGGAGGAAATTAGCGTTAATTTCAATGCTAACTAAAGTGGTGTTCTAATTTGTCAAACACTTGGCAATATATCGCCAAGCTTTGTCACCAACTTAGCGAAAAATTCGACGATTTTTTTTTTTTTTTAATTTTTACATTTGGTTTTAATTTGGCCAATGTTGGTGATATTTAAAAAGTTAACTACTGAATCACATTAAAATTGCCAATAATGGGGAAATAAATTTGTGTAAAACTTTTTTTTTTTTTTTTGCTTCGGTTCGCAAGAAACTAGTTGTGAAAATATTTAGTCTTTCCTTGCTTACTCCAAGGCGTTATTACCATTTAATTGACATAAAAGGAAATCATGTGATGCACACATCAACTCGTTGATTGTTTAAAATCCAAATATTATCGTTAAATGTTCCACCCGATAACTTAATTCCTGGACTATAAATCTGCATTGTGCTTTACATAACAGCAGGGCTTTTCTTGACATTTCTTCAGTAATCACTTACCATTTCTGTTAAACATCTTTCCAAAATCTATCAACAGCAGTGGGCTCGCGGTAAGAAAAAGCTTTTTTTTTTAGCAGACTAAGGCACAATAATTTACAGGAGATGCGTCAGAGGATTTTGCAGGAATTCGTAGAAAAGGTTTATATGCTTGATAATATAATACTTGCATAAAGTTTCATTATTTCAAGGAATGCAGTGGTAATTTTAAGGTATTAGTGGGAAATCATTGAGACAAAAATGGAATTTCTTTTTTAAATATCAGACATGAAACATTCTATTGAAAGTAAAATGTGTTATTTTAAGCATTTTTTCGACAGTTTTATTTTAAATTTTCCTCTGTAAGATGCATCTGTGGCAATTCTAAATGCTTTACTTGAACGTTCTTTACATTCTTGGAACCTAGATTCGACATTTCTTTCTCTACGCTTGCAATAGAAAATGGGCCTTTTCCTATTGCAGTCATTCTGTTAAATCTATTTTCCTCTAAGGCAACGAAATATTTCCATTTATCTCCTGCTAAGTAGTTTTCGTATAGGATCCTGCAAGATGTTATGCGTTGATTCACATGCCTCGACAAAAGACGGTGGACAATGCGTTTGTAAGCTTTTCTGAATCCTTAATCTTGATTTATTATTTCATTTACTGTTGACTTAGAAGTGTTTAAAGAGTTTGCAATTGATTTCTGCGTCGATGGGTTTTCTCTTGTTACCAGCGATCTCACTTTGAAAATATAAATAATTTAGAAATACTCCGGATAATTAGAAGTTCAATACAAAAACAAGCAACTAAAATTTTAAATTTTAAACACCCCCAACTGAGTCGCAACTGTAGAATCAAAAGGAAAAATTCAAAACCATTTAAAAAGCCTTATGCTATTAAAAATCAATTTCAAGTATTTTATTTGCTAACAAATAGAAACTGGCAGCAGATAAAAATTTTAAAGCACTGGGTTTAATTTCCTTGTCGTCCAACAATGAAGTCGGTTATCAATCGCATGAGTGAAAGATTAGCCGTTATTAAAATATGCTTTAAAAAACGTTATAACTCGAATTCTATGTAACATTGAAGTTCCAAACGCATTCAATCAGGCGCGGGAAAGAGTTCTCTTGACGTTGGTATTAAATATTAGAATTTTTAAATATATTTTTACTGCAAAAATTGCGAAAAACTTTTTAGAGGTTTTTAATTAATATTTTTTTTAATTAATGTCATCCAAAGACGCAAAATAGCTAAGAACACTCTCGATCAACTCTCCTTTCAAACAAAAAATTTTTTCCAACATCGGTCCAACCTTTTAGGCGCTAGAGTGCCACAGACAGACACACACACACACACACACACACACACACACACACGTCAAACTTATAACACCCTTCCTTTGTGTGCCGGGGGTTAAAAAGGGGAGTTTGTTCCAAAATCAAGTTTAATTCAATTCATAGGGTGTTTATGTGGCACTATTAATTTATTTCTAGTTATGTTTTTCACTGATAAAGAAATGGTGTTTGAATAAAATATAATTAAGATTTAAACTTTTCAAAATATATTTTGATCCTTTTCGCATCAATTTTCCTTCTTAATGGTATAATATTAGCGAAAGGCAAAAAAAGTGGTGATAACATCGAAAACTTACAGTCGGTCAACACCCTAGAAAATGTGATTTTAACACTGTATTGCCAGTTCTGATACCATATTTTATATCCTTTTAAGAAATGTTATGAACAAACCCTCACCCCTCCCTCCCTCAAATGATTTTCTCGTTTAGCTCAAGCCTAGTGCGAAGTTCGAAATCATATAAAATTCTTTATTTAGCAGACCTATGAAAGGGACACAGCACACAAAGAAATGTTAAAACATTCCGAAAAAAAAAAAAAAAAAAAACTTTTTGAGATAAGGATCAAACCAAAACAGAAAGAGTCGGGTTTCAATCTACTTTTTAAAAAATTAACTCTCTTTATTGATGCCAGGCATTATAATCAGCCTGCATTCTTTCACATTTCCACTAAAAACTTATGATTCTTAGATTAAGTCTTAGATTAGTTAACGATAAAATGTGAAGTAAAACGCTTTTTGTGAACGTTTTATACAACATTTGAGTTAATTATCAAATGCCGTGAAAGAAAATTATTTTGTCAAGAGTTTCTATTCAGAAATAAAAAGAAGATTTTATTACTTCCTGAATGGCATCGATGTTCCATCATCACAAAGCTTAAGATATAAAATTCTAAGATACAAAGATTTGAATAATAACGAGTTGATGTGTGCATCACATGACTTCCTTTTACTCCAATTTAAAGCCTCGGAGTTTGCAAAGAAACACTTTAAATATTTTCACCCCAAGTTTGTTGAGAACCGAAGCAAAGAAAACGTTTTACACAGATAAATTTTCGCAATATTGGCAGTTATAATGTGATTCAATTGCTAACTCTCTAAATACGGCCAAATTAAAACCAGATTTTTAAAAAAAAGGCCAAATTTGTCACCAAGTTGACGACAAAACTTGGCGACCAAAGCTTGGCGATAAATTGCCGAGTGTTTGCCAAATTATAGCACCGCTTGAGTTTGCATTGAAATTAACAATCATTTTACCCCAAAAAGGTGTAAAAAACCCCTTTGGAACATCCGAATGCAACCAAAAGCGAAGGTGCACAACTAGACCCCACTTGGAGTCTATGTACCAAATTTCAACTTTCTAGGACATACCGTTCCTGAGTTATGTGAGATGCATACACACATACACACATACGCGCATACGCACGTACATACGAACGTCAAGAGAAAACTCGTTGTAATTAACTCGGGGGTCGTCAAAACGGATTCTTCAGGTGTCTATACGTTCTTTGGCATGTATCCACGTATGATCGGGTTGAAAAAAAAAAATCAATATTCATTCGGGGGCGAGCAAAATGGAAATTAAGGCCGATTTTTGATTGAAAACTTTTTGCGAAAATAATACTTCCTTTTTTGTAAAAGGAAGTAAAAAGAGAAAAACGTACTTTTTTGTATATAAATTTGACAAAATGCGATATTGCAAGTGAAAATTCAAAAACAATATGTAACATTGAAAATAATGCATATTTGTAATTTTAAGTGCGTAATATATACTTAATTGAAAGAAGTATAAAATTTAATTTTCATCCAACATTAAATTAACGAACTACTAGTTTGACTGATCTTCGGCCTCTATAAAAGTGTCGCAAAACATAATTTTAAAAGAGTCAGACAAATAGTTGTAAAACCAATAAAGCTTCTTCTTTGTTTTGCTCGAGAAACTATTGTGTTTTTCAGTTTCCTAACTAACTGAAACGTGAACTCCTGAGCCCTCAGAAGTCTGGCTGAGTTTAATGGTTTTCTTTCAGTTTAAATCTCTTTCTACTTGCAGTGAAAAGAAACGAGTCTAAGAACTGTAAATGAAAGCCTGTTAATACTTTACATCAAATGGCAAAAGGAAAAAAGAGCAGGACTATCCTCTTCGCTTAATCCTTCTACTTTCAACCTCGAATGATGTGACCGAGTCAGAAGTAAAGTAAGTAATTTCAACTTGTCTCAACTTAGTTGAAGTTACAGAAAGTCATTAAATGTAATATAATCGTAAATTACTAGAAGTATAGAAGAAATAAACTCTTTCTTTTTGTTCGATAAAATTTTGTTTTGTCTACACTCTTTGGAATCATTCACAATTTAACGAGTGTTTCCACAGTTATATCAGTACTGTCTTGGGCTAGTAGACGGCAGTAACTGCAAATTTCTCATTTTTCTTTTTTTATTGCATTTTTGCCATTACATTTTACATATTTTGTACAAGTTTGCTAGTTTGGTTTCCGCTGGAAAAAAAACATAAAAAAACATCTAATTAAAAAATTTTCCTACTGTTACAATTTTAAATAACTCATAAGCGGAGAAATCCTAAAAAAGTGCCAAAAAAAGAAAAAGATAGAGAACATTTTAAAAAGTTATTCCCTTTCAAAAATTAGAAAAGCGAGAATATGAATGGATAAGGGTTTCTTGATGTTGCATTTAGTTCAGGTTTATTACACGTTGCATCTCCAGTTTAAAAGTTCCTTTGCTAATGGTGTCTCTTAAAGAAGATAGTACTGTGTGTTTTGCAATAAACATACTAAAACCAGTCTTTTACAAATAATATTTTCGTGTTGTACATAAAAGTATTCCAAAAACTCAATGGTTTAGAAGCGTTACATCAATGATAGCTAAATTTCATGTACGTAATTCAATAGAATTCTGAATTCTGGAAAATTTATGTCTACTTTTGAATAAGGTCAAGGCCAGACTGTTAAATTTTCGTCGGTGGTATGTATTCTAGTAAAACTAAATCCTACGCACATGCCGGGATACTCTTTATGGTGGGCACAGTGAGAATTAAAACAAACGGTCGGATTACAACAAATCCCAATAATCCTTTTGCCTGACATAAATTTCTTTCAAATCCTCTCTTCCAACAAGAAAAAGAAATAGGTTTAATCGTTATCGTTTTCGACCTGTATAATGAAAATTGGCGATAAGAAAAATAATGCGTGTATTATTCTTAAACGCACTAAACAGCAAAATGCTTTCATTTTGCTGCAAGGCAGTTTTTTTTTTTTTTTTTTTTTTTCAAGTTTACGTTCCTTGTTTTAAAGGAACATCTATTTTGAACTTCGCTGAGTTTTAAAGGAAATAAAAATGGTCATAATGAAAATAATTGATAACTTTATGCAGGGCTAATGCGGCGAAAATCTTACCGCTCATTTTCGAAACTTGTACATATTTGAAAAATATATGGACGGGTTAGAAGGAAAGTGGCATACGTCAAATATTTTAAAAATTAAAATAAGCGTATAGATTCTGATTGCGCTCCTATTATCGACTTTTCAGGTTCTGCGCCCGCCCCTTTTGAAAACTAATGTGAGGTCACGCAACACCCCCCCCCCCCCCCTCAAGACACCACTAAAAGATATGCTGAATGCAAATGCATTACGGACCTCCATGTCAATGTGGTAGAAACTTCGCTTCATATGTTGGAAGTCGCGGATTCGCGGATTCGCACCAGTGCCCATGGTGTTATTTCCTCTCCATGCTGTACTCGGATCCCGCTACAACGCGATCCGACTTGCGCGAAATGGCTATAACGTGAGTTTTTCATGAGTAATAAATTTTTTTATTGCTGACGCAAATTGGTCGATTGATTCTTAGCATGAATTTTTTGGAAAGGAGCGGAGGAGCGTTAGAATTGGCTTCGTTGACACTAAATATTGGTTTCCGTGAATGGACTTTCATTAATTTAACATCACTGAAAGCGGAAGTTCACACACTGTATTAATCTAAACAATGCTTTGCTTTTGTTTATACAAATAACGGCTTTGATTCTTAACAGTTTTTTATTCCTTCTACATATGAACGTTGATAAAACAGAATGGCTCCCAAACGAGCACTTTAATCTTAACAGTGAAGCTCGCAGAGTAGTGTCTGAGCAAAATACAAACATCATGAAAATGGAAGCGAGGCCAGAAATAGGGGTGTTCCCACGCTGCATAAACTATTATCTTCATAATTTTAAAAAATATAATTAAACTTACGATATCTACTATTCAGTGCTATTATAGTGCAATAATGTACTTAATGTAAGTACCCAACTGTTTAAGTACATGTATCTTATTGATCATAGATTTTGTGCTTTATAACAGTAATCATGTTAAATAGTAACGATTTTTCTAAAATACAGTAAAAAAATCAGTTCTTTATAAAACATACGGTAATATATAGTTAAAAAATGGTTTGAAACAATTTGAGGGGTGTTAACACATGTCTGAAATAATTTGGTATTATTATAAAAATTTTCTAAACATACGTTATTCCACAACGCGAAATTCCGACTTACGCGAAGGGTCTTGCAACGCATCCCTCGCGTAAGTCGGGATCCGACTGTAAATCTTTTTCGTGTTGGCTTATCTGTAAATTAAAGAAAGAAGTCTAACCTTAGGCAACGGCACCCAAACTTTCCATAGTGTTTAATAACTATGTACGCGACGACAACAGTAAGTGCTTCAGAGTTTCGTTTATCTGAAATAACCGAGATCAAAGTCAAATCGGATAAACAAAGATCTGATGATCTGCGTAATATTAGTAATGAATAAAAAAAATCCTAAAACAAGCAGTTGTATCTTTTATTACAGCAAAAAATAATTCTTTGTAATAAAACTACATAGAATTGTTTCGCACATTACGGTACAATTGAAAAAGTGAAGCAGCTCACCTCAAATTGCCAACCTAGCTGGCACATGACAACAACAGCAACAACAACAATTGTTTCGTGCCCCCCCACCCCCCAACCCACGCCTTTCATTTATATTATTCAATCGAACACTTTATCATTTATAGTAAGCTGTAGGGGTGTTGGACTGACAATCGAAGTTGGTTGGATTGTTAGAATTTACAACAAGATCAATGCAGCAGTTGTATATTCAATCAAAAAAAATTGCGAGAGTTCGACGCATTGATATTTCAGCTATCATAAGCATTTAAAACTGTTTTTAGCCCTCCAAATTTGATCCAAATTAACGCGGATCTGTAAAACGAGGTTCTACTGTTTTACAATCGGAGTTCAAAACTAAAGTTGATTATTTTAAAGAAAATGTAGATAAGTATATGCACAAAATATTCTAATGTTTTTAAAAGTATCAAAACTTTTCAGTATATTATTATTAGAACACAGGATATCAAAGAACTAAATATAAAACAAATAGGATCTAGGTAAGGATGGCATGTAATTACTACATGACTGGTATTGAATATCAGTCAGTTTCATAGCATAAAGATGTAAAAAAAAAAGAAAAAGAACTTTGTTTTAGATTTCAAGATATCGGAAGAACTTACAAATAAAAATAGAAATACCATATCTCGTAGACTTAACATTGATCCCAAGTCAAAGATGAATAAATAAAAATGAAATGGATTCACAGACATTTTTGCAGTGGAGTAATGGTTGTTTAGACAATTTCTTCTTATTTAAGTGTCAATTCATTTACTTTACTTTTGGTAATCTTTACTAATAATAAAGCTGAAAGTCTGGATCTCTGTCTGTCTGGAACTCTGTGACGCGCATAGCGCCTAGACCGTTCGGCTGATTTTCATGAAATTTTGCACTTAGTTAGTTTGTAGCATGGGGGTGTGCACCTCGAAGCGATTTTTCGAAAATTTGATTTTGTTCTTTTTCTATTCCAATTTTAAGAAAATTTTACCGAGCAAATTATCACAACGTGGTATGCGGTTCCACGTTATGATAAATTACGAAATTATTATAACGTGGAACCGTAACATGGGCAAGCGAATGCATATAGCAAATTGGTGACAAAAGCATCATCCAATATACAGAGAATATGTAAACATAGAGGCGAACTAAATGACCTTTTAATTTTCTACTGCGAACAAAGCCATGCGGGTACCACTAGTGGATAATAAAATCAAATTAGGACTGCTTTATTTTTTAACAGAAAGAAAGGTCTATAAACGATTAACTTTTGAAGATAATTATTTACTTGAGAGCATTTTATTTATTTCCTTAACTTTATTTCTTTATTTATTTCTGAACTGCAAACAATTTTTCTTTGATAAAAATGTATTTATTTTGACGTGTATTTTATGTTCTTTTTTTTCTCAAAGCGATTTAAGATTACTTTCAATGGAAAAGCAAAGATATTAGCTGCTTTTGCACTGTTAAAAGGTGATGCTACGTTAAATGTTTGTTTATTTTATTTATGTATCATTATCATCAGTTTTTTTTAAACTTGAGAAGCATATTTTGTGTTTAGAAATCAGATATAAATGTTTAAAACGTATATTCGACAAAACTTGCAATCTAAACTAATTGAGAGAGTAGCAATCAGATGATAAGAAGCTGGTGTTGGTACGCAGGAAAATAAGTTCGTTTAGTTCTCGACGAAACTTCTGGTTTAAATTGCTCTTGTAACTTATCGTGTTTTTCTTCTCTATATTTCATAGCATACATATTTTTTCAATCAAATACCTTCAAGTAAATCCAAAGTATTGCTAACTTTCAAAATTGTCCTTGCTTTCAAATCGATAAAAATGTAGTATATACTCGTTGTTTGCCCTGGAGAATTCATATTTACGAAAAAATATCCAAAATGTTCTTCGAAAACCAATATTAAGCGACCAGGATCTATCCCATTCAAAAAATCAATTTCCCGTGCAGAACGACTTTTCTTTATCTGGGTATGCTAATTGGATACTGTCGGAAATGTCAGCGGAAATAGAATAAATTTCCTACCGTGTTTACAATGACGTCTTGGCATAAAACATGTTCTTTTCCAATTTTTACTGAAGATAAAATTTGGCACAGTCAAACTGAGAGTTAATGTAATCTTGGGGGTAAAAAAAACCATTGTAATTCTGACTACTTTAACATGATCTTTTACGGAATTATGCGAAGAAAAAAGCGGACAAGACAGCCGATAGCATCAATTGGCGAAAACGGATGTCGTTACGGAATTTCCATTGAATTGCTCTTCAGTAATGATTTAAAGAATGATAATGTCAAGTTTAATCCTTGTCTGTCATGACATGGTAACTTTTGCTTGAACATCAAAATTAATTTGGTATTTTTACTTTATTGTGCAAGAAGAAATGTTGATTAACCAAAGAAACTGTTCTGTTAAATAAAACTGCGTCTTAGAGATAACTGCTCTTTTTTTGATAACGAGTGGCCGAAGTATTGAATATTGCCGAATGAATTGTCGTTTCTCAGACATTGTGAGTTGTCATTAAAACGGACTTTTAATGTTTTGATTTTGTAGCGTGTTTTTTTTAAATCTTAAGTTAAAGATAATTTTTATAGTAGCATTTTTACAAAAGGAAAAGCCGGGTGAACTTATAGTCAAACTCGAAGAAAATAAAAAAATATAAAATGAGCTAGTTTTAAGAGCATTAAAATAAGCAATTCAAAACCATATGTGGTTTAAATTGTGAAATATATTTGAAATAAAATTGGATTTGAATTAATAACATGGGCATCTCTGCTGACCTAAAAACGTGAAATATACTGAAGTTTTCGTGGATTAAAGCCTGAACAACACATACACGCCTATTTTTTGGTGAAAGAATACAGCTGATATCTGGGTAATTAATGAATATAATTTAATTCTTTTTTGCCATAATTAATTTTCTAGACATTACTTTCGTAATTTATTGGTGTTTAGGAAATATGATACTGGACAATTGATTAGTCTCATTGATGTAATAAATTATATTGCATAACGTTCACCTAGTAAAAAAACGAATTATTTCATACATGTTAATTTTTTTACAGTGCACTAAAACTTCATGGTTGAGATAAAGCTATTGTATGATATTTTGATTGTAAGTTGCATGCGCAAAATTTAGTTTTAATGAATGAAATTAATAGTTAAAATACTTAAAGCAAGAACGTTTAAAGTATGAAAATTGTAGTTTTAAAATAAGAAAATTGTTTTAGATACAATATTAGTTTCTCTTCTCAATATTACCTTTCCTCAAAAATGGGTTAAAATTAACCAAAGAGTGAAGCATTTCGTTTTTTAATTCAATTTTTAGACCTTAAGCAAAAATTTATGTTTAAAGTTTACATACTCTCTCCGTACGTATACATTACATCTTTAGTACCCGAACTTATTCCTAATGAATCAAACTGTTTATGACCCACGTGTATATAATTTGAAACGAAATAAAACTATAAATTACGACTAATTTACTCTTAATGGGCTAAACAAAGCTATAAATTTGTCAGTCATAGATTATATGATGTATCGATGTTGCAAAACAGTCAATCTAACGTAGGTGCAAAATATCAGGTTTTAATTAAAATCATGTTTCTATTAAGCAAGAATTTATTGGGTCGTTAAAATTGCATTGGTAACTGGTGTGTAGGTTTCTGAAACAATTCATTATCGTCGCTTATCCAAACCCGTTAATAATAAGGAATCACAGAAGCTATTTATCAATATTCGGTTAAGCCCTAGGGACATGACAAATGCTTTCAATGGTTAATAGTACAGAAGATAAATAGAAGTGTTTAATGATTTGGCCTTTAATAACGAGCAAAGATTGAACTGAGAGTGAAAATGGTTGAGAATAAGAAGACGTTCTGCATTCAATGGGTTTATTTAATCATATAATCAAATTTTTAACCATTGGGCGATCGGTAATATACGGACTAGTATGTAAAAGATTCATAATTCAGTGAGAAAAGTCGGAAGGGTAACGGAAAAACATTAATTTAAGCTACTATTAACCGTTTTTTTTTTTTTTTTTTTCTAAATTTTGAAAAATAAAATTTTTTTAAAAAGCGGGAGAGTGTAAAATAGAAAGCCAGAATAGCCAGGGCATAAAATGTAGATAAATTAATTTAAAAATTGATGCCTTGAAGTATTAATTGAATTTCATTTCATTACAATACTGCACGCTTCAGCAGAGCAAAAAACGTATACCTACCGTTGAGCAATAATTATTTAATTTTAATGATTTTCTTTGAAAACTGTTTAAGGGTTTATACTTCATAGTTTTTTATATTTTTTATATATATATTTTTTAAAAAATACTATTTTACTTACATTTTTTTCTTACATTTTTGAAATACTTTTAACGTGTAAAATTACGCTACGAATTAATTAAAAATATTTGAAAACATTTTTAGATAGGATTAAAAAGTAAAGAAAACTCTGTCTTAGACTCTATTACTACATTCAAAGTTGCTAATAAAATTACGTACAACATTTAAATACACTGGTTATTCTTTTCTTTTATTCCGTTATTTTTTTAGGGACCGAGAAAACACACTAAAAGTTACAGTGTATAATAAATAAGATAGTTTTAAAATAGAAGTGGTATGTGGTATTGTTAAAAAAATGTGTTTCCTGAATCAAAAAAAAAGAAAGATAAAAAATATATTGCAGCTGCTCACTGTAATCATAAAACTTAAATGAAATCGCAAAAAATGCATAGGCGGAATCAGAATTTTTTTTATACTATTTACTTTATTTTTTTTGAAGCATTATCTTTTAAAAAGAGATTGCAATGTAAAAACTTCTTTTCAGCAAAATATTTTTTAATGAATCACAAAGTCTTACAAAATTTTCCTTCTTACCCAGCGATTTTTTAGTATTTTTCTTCCTTCAGAATACGATTGAGTGGGGTTAGTTTTTAGATTTTACTTTAACCTCAAACCTTTTCGAAAGGTTTTTACTTGTGTTGATTTATTTCACTTTTTTCCGTAAAAATGCACTTTTTCTGACAATAATAAGAAATTGTTTTTCTAATCCTGGTGGAAAAAAAATTCGGATAATTTTTTTATATGTTTTGATAAGCAACATGTTCAGAAATCTTCTTGAAATTATATTACTTGCGTTTTTATGGTTTTCTTTTATCCTTGATGGTTGTTTAGATTAATTTTCATTATTTTTGTGTGATAGAAATTAATAATTTTTTCCCGAAATCTAAAACTCTTCGTTAGTACTCTACTCCATCTTCATTGTCGATTTAGAGTCAGATAAAGTAGTTTTGAATGAAAGTATATAGTTCGTAGCAATTATAATATAAGCCTGAGGATAAATGATACTAATGGAAAAGTTAATATTGGAAAGTTTGCACGTCTACATTTTCCAGTTGCTTTTATTTCGTGGTTTTCCGCGGTTTTTTTAAGTTTATCAAAACCATTATTGTATCAGAGCGGAAAAAGGCTTAGTTGGGCCTGTGTCTATCATTCGCTGAAAAACTTAAGAAAATAGAATTACTTAAGCTGTCTTTACTTTAACCATGCCGGTCATTTAATTTTTTTTCAGGGATAAATGGTGGGAGCAAAAGGGCATTTATTCAATGCACATTATATTGAAAAATAACTAAAGAATGGAACATGTTTTACATACCGGGTTTTGCAGATCATAAATTTAAATCTTATATACCTTTAATTAAAACATACGATAGACTAATTGTTCACTTTACTTTTTTTTTTTCATCTCGTTATGTAATATCTGTAAATGGTTTGATTTAACACTGGATTAGGAATCTGATTTCTAGATCCAAATTTGGTGAATAATCACCAATTACTCACCAAATTAGGCAATAATTTGCCAAGTAATAATCCTTCTGGTGTTCGAAAAGCGTCTTTTTTGGGCTGAAAAACTTAATAGAGTTGTAGCCGAGAGTTTAATGCATATTTCCTATCTTTCTGAGTATTTAGATTCACCTTTACTGTCGAATGGAATCTTACTCGCTTTTGAGTCACAACTACGAGTATCTTCGCAACAAAGTGACCATTTTGCCTGATTTTTCTTACGCTGTTGAAAGCTTTCTTGTTCTGCTTTTTCATGTTTGTCGATTTACTTCAGTCTATCGACAGCGCGTTGGCGCAGTATAGCCCTCAAGGGCTCTTGCGCCATAAAAATCAAACCAACCAACCATCGACAGCGCTCTCATCTCTTCTCTTTCCTAATTATTCCTTTTCTGCTCACAACTTTCTAAAATATTGTTACAAGTTCTGTAAATAGTAATTATTTTTATGATTAATTTGTTGTAATCTGACCAAATTTGGCGTTTATTCCATTATCTTATATCTAAAATTGTCTTTGTAACGTAACCTGTAAATAGCTTCTTGTAATGGATATACAACCCCCTTACATCCGAATGAAGTATATGGTCCCTCCATTTCTGAAAGATAAGATTTGTGAATGAATAAAAAGAAAATGCAAGGAAACTTCGAGAATCTCGTGGAATATTTTA
Source organism: Uloborus diversus (assembly GCF_026930045.1). NCBI lineage: Eukaryota > Metazoa > Arthropoda > Arachnida > Araneae > Uloboridae > Uloborus > Uloborus diversus. The sequence goes on along the minus strand of NC_072732.1, from coordinate 193,620,033 downwards.
GAGCTCTCTTTTGAGGTTTATAAATAGCAATGCCGCGTGTTCAAAGTCAGACTGATCTAAGCAGTGGGCTGGAAAGTGTGTATTTGCCTTTGCGCTGTGTTTTTGCGTATTTCGATGTAACTACGTGTGTGACCGTTGCGTTTACGGTGTTAATTTGTATTTATCAAATTGCTATGGTTAATTTAGCAGTTGCTAACGATATTTCTTGTTCATAGTTGTAAATAAATCTCCTGTGTTTCTCAAGAACTGTGTCGTCTTTCAAAGAAAGTTTGAAGTTGCACCGATCGCGTAACAGTATTCTTGACGCAGCAATTCTGCGACGACATAAACCTTTTTCTAATGGTATGTCCTTTCTTTTTTCGATTTCATCAAAAATTTCCTTGTGTTAAGAGGCATCTTAAACACGAAAGAAGAAACAATTCAGTAATTGACGCATTGAAACTTTAATACTTGACACCTCCTGTCAAATATTGACTATGATGGTGCAAAAATGATTTGCAGTTTATATTAGAAAGTTTTGCTCTGCAAACAGCTAAATAACGCTCGAAAAAGGCTATATTATGTTATAGATAAGCTAGATGTTGACACCCCATGCCAATTACCCAATATTATGTCTTATAAAGTTTCAGTAGTTGACACGGTGCCCAACAGAGCCGTTTTTTTATTTCTTTATTATTTCAAATACATTCATGCACAGGATTAAGAAAAAAATCTTACAAACTGTTTAATGAAAACTATAAAATGGCATTTGAGTTTGCATTACTTACTTTTCAGCTAACTCCTCAAAGAATTTAAAAAAGTGGTTGGAAAACATACACCGCTGTCATTAGATGACCGCGGTGATCTTGGCGCTATCCGCCATTTTGGAGCAAACTTGATCCAGTGCTTCGTAGCGATAGCATTGCTGCTGATGTTTACATTTCTTTAGCATGTGTTAGTCAAATGGGTGGTTGTTCAGCTGTTAATTGTGTAAACAGCTCCAAAAAAGGATTTCAATTCTTCAGATTTTTAGCAGATGCAGAAAGAAAAAAGAAATGAATAAATAATAGCTCGCAAAGTGACTGGCAGCCTGGAAACGACGCCAACTGTTTCCAAAATTTCGCTAATGTTCACCTTCGCTCTCCGACTCTCTCGTTCCCTATTTGGAGAATGATTAACTGTTGTACGCTTGCTCCAAAATGGCGGATGCGGCGGCCTCTCCAGTTACAGGAGTTCTATTTTTGCGAGAGAGTTATGTTACATAAACAGACAAAATTTCGCTTTTTAGACACCTATGCTTCCCTTGTTAGTTCAAGTTTTTTTCTTCCATAAGTGTCAACTACTCGTGCAGTGTCAACTACCAGTGGTTTTACCTTGATTTTTATTTAAGAAGAATAGCTAGTAGCAGTAGTGGCCAGTGCTTCAGTAGGTTCAAAATGCAGTATCAAGGGCCACAGTAAAGCATATTTTTAAACTGTAGGTCAAAAATATTAATTGCCCCTCTTGAAACTCAATGAGCGTTTCATAACCCAACGCTTTCTAAATGTTCCCAATTTCTAAAAATAACAGAATTTCAATTTTTATCAATTTTTTCTCAGACCTTAAATTTGATCCAGCAGTTGCAACTTCAAAATCTGAAAATTTATGTAGTGGCCCATCTAACATTCTCCCATCCGAAGTATTCACATTATTTACTTTAATTTCAAATAACTGATGAATAAAATTGATTCAATATGATAGTTACATTAAGTACCAAAAAAAAAATCACATTATTATTGTTTATTTTATTCTTCAAAGTACAAAAGTAAACTTGTAGTCACCGCTATTAAAGCACTGGACACAACTTACGTTTTAAATTACATTTATTTTTCAAAACCGTTTTCAGTTGTAAAAAATGAAGATTAAAAGTAATTTACGGCCAAATACAAATAAAGGGGAGATTTCGCTCAAGTTAGAAAACCAAAGGCGATGAACCATTCGTTTAGTTCTGGACGGAATTTTTCAGTTTCATTAAATGCGTAAAAAGAGCAAAAAACAAAGTAATATACACTAAAATGCATTGATATGAAAATTATAAATTTTTTGTGAAATTCCCGTTTTTTTTTTCTTTTTTTTCTGTTTTGTTTTATTCGTGTGCATAGCAATCGTACTGCACATTTTTTCTTTGTTTTTATCTATTTATTTATTTATGTATAAAAATTGCTGGACTGTAAATTGTTCATTTTATTTTCAATATCTATACATTTTTCTATTTAATTTCCTAACAATTTAAAAGTAGACTAGTTTTTCTAAAGAAATTAGTCGATTTTATTCGATTTGGTTTCATACTTTATTAAACTATCTGTCCTCATCTTCCCATGATATTTAAAAAATGCATATTTTACTTCATTGAAGTTCTTTTTTTTCTTTCTTTTTTTGAGCAATCACGATTGCTTATTGCTTTTATTTGACTGTTTGTGGCGTGCTATCATTTTAGTTTCCCACCACCACCTTTCGCACCCATCACCGACGACCGGGTCCTCACGATGCTGCTCCTATAGCCGTCTCCAGGTTGCACCCATATCCTACACGCACGCGCACACATACACACAAACACACAAACACATACACATACACAAACACATACACACACATACACCTACACACATTCACAAACACGTACACACACGCATACATACAGACACCTACACATACACACACACAAACATACACACACACACATACACACAACTACCCACACATTCATGCCTGCACGCAGACACAAACACACATGCCTACACACACATACACATACCCCCTACACACAAACACACATACCCCCCACAGACAAACACACACGCCTACATACACACCCTCGTGATTGCGAAAAACATAATTTGAATTCAAGATGTCGAAATTCAAATTAATTTTTCTTTCTTTTTTTTTTTTTTTTTTTTTTTTTTTTTTTTTTTGCTTGGGAAGAAAAGGAATTATCATTGTAATTCAGTTCTAAATTACTGTTTGTCCTAAACTAATGTATTTTGAAAATTGTATTTGTAAAATGGAATTTTTAGTATTTCATACTAGTTTAAACTTTAAAAACAATCTGAAAATTATATGTTTTGCATACAATAATAAATTAATAATAATGTTTTCAGCAAGGATACTTGTAACTGGAATTATAATAACGTAAATTTAATGTTTTTAAAATTGGAATTTAACTTTAATTTAATATTATTTGTTGTAGTTTAAATTTAATCAGAAACATTGAAGAAAAAAACTGCAAAACTTAAAAAGCAACAGTTGACAATAACCATTGTGACATTAAAGTTTCCATTCAATAACTTAGTGTCAAATCGAATATAATATGTATATATAACATGTATGAATGTATAATCGAATTAACAATAATCCAAATACTTCGAATTTCAACATAACTATTGCAAATGGTTTTGTTACAAATGTGCTCTTTAAAATTTCTTGAAATATTACTCTGAACTATTTATTTAATTTCCCTGCCTTAAAATATTGTCTGAGAAGTGTAACCGCATAATGTCACTGTAACTGAAACTTTCAACTGAAATACATTTTATCGAAATACCTCCGAAACAGGGAAGCTAATTAATAGCCATAGTTGAATTACCTATCTCCTTTATTAAATTCGTGGTAAATGTTAAAATTCCAAACAAACCTTCATTAAAAGATCTTTCGAATTTCGCTTGGATTAAGTCTCTTGAATTTATTCATTTTTATGACTTAAGTGAGTATTCCAAATATAATTCATTGAAGAAGTTACTGAATACTTATGCTTAGCAAAGTTTAATGAGCTGAATTCGATTAATTAATTGCTGCATATTTTTCATGAAAAGTACATGAGAGTTGACAGATATTTTTGAAATAACTTATGAAAGTTTCCTTTTTAATTATTTTGAGCTCAGAAACAGGCATGCGGAGTCGAAGGGAGACAGAATGACTTCGACTCCGGAAATTTGAAAACCTTCGACTCCGGCTCCTTTACTCCAAAATCACTTTAACTCCGACTCCGACTCTTGGAACTTTAATTTTCAACTCCCGACTCAAAATCTGAATTAATATCAAGAAGTTGAAAAATGATTTTATGTTTTTCCCTTTGACGCAGCTGCGATGACATCTACTTTTAATTTTATCTATAATGACATTGTCCGGTAACTAGAAGATTTTTTTTAAATAAAAAATTATGAACTTCCATTAGTTTAAAATGAAATTCTTGGAACTGAAAAAACTAAATTGAGATTTTAATGGAAACGCGGCTCCAATAGTTTTTTATTTAATTTCCGTGAGACGCAATTTCAAATTTTTATTTGTAATGGTCATATTATGAATTATATAAAACTTCATTGAAAGTTAAAAATTCTTGAAAATAAATTTCAAAAATTAAGGACGTAAAGCACATGTTGACGAAGTTTTTCTGAAACTGAAATAGGTTTTGCCTTCGAAAGTAGTTTTATCCTCACTGAAAAAATGACGAAATCACATTACTAAACTGAATTTGAATTTATTTTCCGAGATAGACGAATAAAATATACTTTATCAGAAAAGAGTGAAAATTCTGCTTAGTTTAAAAGTTCATCAAATCTAGAGCGCATTATCATAATCAGGATTAAAATCTTGTTTTTGAATTTTATTTTAAACTACATCCTTTGATCTAAGAGAATACGAGGAAAATGAAAATAAGTAATTTAAATTTGAAATTGAAAATAAAAATTATAAAACATCATATGTTTTATAATTAACTTTTTTTTATAGTTTATTTACGCTATATAATTATGACCATGAATAGAATCTGCAGCATAAATATTTTTAGTGCATCTTTTAAAAAATTTCTCACGGAAATCGCATTTGTTAGTTTGTTATCCGATTTAAATTAAATATAAATATACTTGTAATCAATATTTGTAAAATCAGGGTTTTTGTCCCACGTGGGACAGTTTTGCATTTCGTTTTAAAAGTAATGTTTTAAAATTTTTGTTTATTGCACGTTTTGAAATGAGATATAGAGAGCGCGGAACGAAATATATGGTTTTTCGTGGAAAATTCGAACTGGAGAGTAGCAGGATCGGTGACAGCCGATCGAAGATCCTCTGTGTGCATTAAAGGTGACTGGTGCACGTTAAATCTATCGTGGTCACAAAGTCTTCCAAGTTCCCTCCAAATCCTCCAAGTCTTAGTCTATATCAAAGGCATAACTATCCTGAGGGTCTTTTTCAACCGACAAACCATAGGTGTGGTCATCACCGTGGACCATGGAATGTGAATGTCCGCAGTCTAACAGCAAAACAGAATCACCAGGTGCTAGTTTGTCTCTAAGAAATGCCAGCTGGTTCAAAATTCTTTGCGTGCATTAAAAGTGACTGCTGCCAGTTAAATCTTTCGTGGTCATGCAAAGTCCCATTCCAAATAAATGCCTCTGGGGACATTGGATTTGGGGTTACTCTTCTGGTATGGTACGCTTCTGGTCTATATGAAAGAAACTACTATCAACGGGGTCCTATCCAAACTGAAAACCACAGTTCTTGTGGAACCTGGACCATGGAATGTGTGACTGTCCACAATCCAACAGTAAAGCAGGATCACCAGGTGCTGGTTTTACCCCAAGTAATGAAGTAATTAATCCATTATAAAAAATTCTATTTTTGTATTTGTCGATTTGATGACAACTATTATTGTGCGTTTAGAAGATACATGAAGTGGTTCTATTTTCTTGGTTACCTTTCAATCATTAGACGTTTTAATTTTAAAATTTTGAAGGTGAAAATAAATATCTAAACTTTCAGAACAGATCTGTCCAAACTGGGAGATTTTCGATTTTTTTGTGAAAATATCCTTTGGGAATATATCCTTTACAAATCTTTAAAAGAAGGGAAAAAAGGAAAAAAACGGTTCTGAAACACGTAAGATAGTTATCGAAAAAGTTTTGTTTCATATTTCACCGCAGAAAATCGGAAAACCATGTATTGAGCTTTCAAGAAAAGGCTCATCTTGAAAGTTTTAAAATTTGAACAAATAGAATATTTCCGAAAGAGAGCGGCTAAAACATTTCCTCCTCTGTATTAAAGTGACAGAGCATTGAAGTACCCATAGTGACTTGACTCGAACCAAAGAAACTTCAAAAAGCTGCATTTATTAAAAAGAAAATGCCCAAAATCTAAATGCATGCGTATTTAAGGTCTGCCTTTAAATATTTAAAATTTATTAACAAAACTTTACCTTTATAATCACTAGTATTTTTCCTTTTTTTTTGCAAACAATTAAAAAACAGAAATATGTTAACTTTATAAGATCTATTTTTCATTGTTATTTGCAACCGGAAGTAAAACGCGGACATTACGACAGAGAAAGTTAACTGAGAAATATTCTTTAACACTAATAAAAAGAAACACAGTAACCCCATTACAAGGCACTATTATATTGGATGACGTCACTCTATGTATCATTTACCTTTTTTTTTACTTTTTTGGTAATCAGATAACAAAACGTCCTCAACGGTTTGAAAGTATTGAAAAATTTGATAATAGCAGTTGAACATAAATTAATTTCTTTGTGAACATATTTTATACCTTACTTGTAAAAATAACTTAATTCTTAAAGGTGTTTCTTTTTAAATTTCATTTTGTCCACCGACGAAAGAATTGTAAAAGCATCTCTTTCGCTTGTCATTGATAAATGACTAGGATCGAGGGCAGAAAAAAAAAATTTGAAAAGAATTCGGAGACATAAATTGATTTTCGCTTTGTAAGGAATTGAACAATTTCAAATTCATGCAAATCTTCAACTTTTCTCAGATCTCAATAATCTCAGTATTGCGAAAACTTTTGTCATATTCTTTAGTAAGATTTTTAGGATTTTTTCGCCATACGTCAAAACTTTTCTTTGGGTTGAAATGCAAAATGCTTATCAATAATTCACAGAAGAATAAAGTTCGTAAGATCATGACTTTCTGTAAAAAGTTTTAGTTTTTGCAGACATTTTTCATGTTTACGTTGTTGTTTAAATCGTAGATTAGAGTGGTAATGAATGACTCATGGGATTGAATGAGCCACCACTAGTTTCTATCAATGTACTATTTTTTTTTAATAATATTTTTGATGTCAATGAATAACAATAGTGGTTCAAGTAAACTGACCAATGTTTTGCTCCTCTGGATTAAGCCAGTTTCTTCTAAGAGTCCATTCAGCAAGAATTAGTATAAAAAATAAGTTTTCACTTCCGCAATTAATCATTTAGTAATTTAAAATAATAAATTAACCCTTACTTGTTCTAAGTGTTATACATAATTTAATTATTCCTTTACTCATTTTAACAGGAATTTGATTTAAATTTTGGACAATCATATCTGGTCTAGACAGTTCCATACAGTCAAAATAATCTTCTGCAGAAGTCTTATTACTTTGGCACAGTCGAATGGCATAATTTTTTTTTGTCTTCAGTAAACCAAAAGTTGTTTAATATGTCCACTTGAAAAGCGAGAAAAGTCAGGTAAAGCCTCCAATTTATTTTTATTTACCCAAGCAAAAGTACATTTTTTTTAAATGATAATAATCTATGATTTTACATTTGTTTTTTGCATCAACTTACGAAAGATCTTCCAAACATTACTGAGGAGTTAGGCGATGTTTCTCACACAGTGACGGAGACGGTTATTCATTTGAATTATTTTAAAAACGAAAACTATTTTTTTTTTTTTTTTTTGCTAAAACTAGCTACTTTGTCTCGTTGTTTTCAACAAAACAAATTAGAAAAGGGTTTTTCCGAAAAATTAAATAATGACTGGAATACTACCGGATAAAGAGAAAGAGCAGTATCTACAAAATTGAGTTTTTGACATATTTTTAAAAACGTGTTTTAGAGTCCCCTCTAACAATAGTAAAATATTAGATGTTTTTTTTTTTTTTTTGCTCTATTTTCTCCGAAAAACAATTAAGAATGCGTAAACAATAAAACTGAAGTACAACAGATGACGAAAATGTTTTTTAAAAATGAAAAATCTGCAGACACCGCCTTTCATCTTCGCACGGCCGAATAAATCATTAAGTCAATTGTGTGTTCCTTAAATGTTAAAGTCATCTTTAGAAAAATCAAAATTGAAAACGTTGCACTAATCCTGCATGAATAAGTTTGACACTTCGCTTTAATAAGATTTTATGAAAAATAACTTAAACAACTTTTATCGTTTTGTGTCGCATCGATAATTAAAGAGAAAAGTTAGTCGACATCAGCCGCTAAATTCCCAAGAATTATTTAAATCAGTACACGGAAAAGATAAGAGTTTGGCTAATGGACTTTTAAAAGCCATTTTGTGTGGAAATTTTCTCACGGTTCCTCGATGTTCCGCCTAGATGTGCAGGAAAATTCTAAAGCAAGCCTTTAACTTGTTCTGCTTAGAGCATCTCCTTTCAAATTTACCGATGACTGCATAAAATATCATTACTAAGCCCGAAACAAAAGTTTCTCTGGATTCATATTACAGAGAATCCCGATTTTAGGTCCCATGAATCTGTGTTTTCTCCTCCTTCCACGTTTTCTTCATCAGGTCGCAGTTTTTTCTTATATTAATAATGTTAATTTAACCCGGATGAAAAGTTTATTTTTTATGACTTTCCCGTATGTAACGTTTTCCCTGGAAATTCTAAAATAAGCATTATGCTTCCTTTAGTGCTTTTTTTTAAGCGAATCCATGTTGTTGATAGTAAAGCTAAGAAAGCTCTATCCGTAGCCGACCTAAGGTCTTTCGTCCGCCAATGAAGAAGAACCGGAGAAGCACAGCCTGTCTCTTCTTTCAATATTGCATTAAAAAGCTTACAAATAGTTGCTGACAATTTTCTATCTCATATATACAAGTTAAAACACTTTCGCAGTGTTTCAATCCTAGAGAATGCTGTATTTACTTTGAACTCAGTGACTAAAAAACAATTCTCTATTACGGTAGTTACTAACCTAAACGCCCTTATTCGCTGCTAAATGTGTTGAAATTATCTAAAATGCTAGAGTCTGGTGAAATAAAGCGTCAGAAAATGCAAGTTTTTCAACTTAGGTAAATAAAAAATACAGAAATTGCTTTTAAAACTTGCAATTTTTTGTCGTTATTTTACATTACATTGATCGAGAACTGGCTGCACTCAATGTTTGGAAGAAAAATTAATTTAAATAGTTTAATGGCATTTTCTTTTTCATGTGTGTTAATGACCTGGGGAAGGGTGAAGTGGTTACAGTAAAAAAATTTATCTAAAACCATCATAAATAACTGTAATTTTTATTAGTGATCAACTCACCTAGTTGTTTTGAAGAAGTTAACTTTATTTAAATAACTTCTTGATAGTCAACTATGGTCAAAAGTTGGTTCACCAAGAATTTTAATCCTATTTCACTCCTTGATTTCATCAATATAATCAGGAAAGATATGAAAATTTGCAATGTTTTATTTCTTTAGGCATATAATAAAGATAACGTCTGAATAATGTCTAAACTTCCTAAATTACAAAATAAGAAAATATTACGCCCAAATAGAGTTCTGAAAACATATTACTTAAATAAAAACAAAAGGAAAAAATTATCAAGATTTATCTATTTTTTAGTGTATGCGAAATAAATCTAATTCGGAATTTATACTTTTTACCGATATTTAACAGCTAATTTTTTGGAGGGTTTTTTGGATTGTAGCATAAAAACTATTCTACTAGAAAACTTGAAAGCAGTGGTTGCAGAAAAAAATCAATGTTTTTTTCCCCCAAATATTATAGAATTACAATCCTGCTTTAATTCATTCGATATGCTGCATCAGAATTAACCTCAGCTGCATTTAATACAGTTCAACTCTTAAAAACAGCAAATGGATAGTAATCTTAATATTTAACTGATGTCTGCCATAGAAGGAAAAATTCAATTATTTTAGATGAACGAAATGTGTTAAGTTTAACCCATGACCACTTTACCCAATCTTACTTAAGTATAACAGTATAATAAAATAATAAGTATAATAAAATCTTTACTAATAATAAATCTAAAAGTCTGTCTAGATATCTGGATCTCTGTGATGCGCAAAGCGCCTAGACCGGTGGCCCGATTTTAATGAAATTTGGCACAAATTTAATTTGTAGCATAAGGGTTTGCACCTCGAAGCGATTTTTCGAAAATCCGATTTTGTTCTTTTCCTATCCTAATTTTAAGAACATTTTTACAACGTGGAAGAGTAAATTACGAAATTATCATAATGTGCAACCGTAACATTGGCGAGCAAATGAGCATAGCAAATTGGCGAGAAATTCAGCATCCATTATTTGTAAATATTCAGGCAAACCAAGTGACCTTTTAATTTTCAACTACGGGCAAAGCCGTGTGGGTACCACTAGTATTACATAAAATGAATCCAGCTTAGCTGTTTACGCAGACGTGTTCTAGAAATATCCGGGATGCTGCCTAGAAAACCAATCGGCTAAAAAGTTCGATAAACAAAATTTTACAAAGAAATTAAAAGAGGTGTTCACATTTTAAAATGTTTCATGTGTACACAAAGCGTATTTTTTCACATAATAAAATGCTGCCACCTTTCGAAGTTTTAAATGCAGAATATAGTTCCTAATCATTAAAATGTAAAATAAAACAGTTACCCTCATTCTTTCATTTATTTCAAATATAGGGCTCTTTGTTAGCTCTCAACTTCACCCGTTGGACCATTTCTCCCCACCAAACCCTATGTGTAATAAGTGTCGTAAAATATAAATATTTGCTGAAAAACTAAAATAACACTATAATTGGTTAAAGCAAGCTTAGTAACATATCGTATTCCTATTGTTCAAAGCTTAATTGAAGTTCTCTCACAGATTATAAATTTTCTTGAGTTAATCCTTTCTTTTTGTCTATACGTATCTTATTTATTTATCTTTCTTTGGGTGGATTACATTACATACATCTTAATTGGTTAGTTCACTAATCCTGAACTAAACAATAAATAGTGTCAGTGCTTACTAAACTTCAGTTCTTAAGTTTTTCACATATTGCCATTGTTCTTGCAGTTAGTTTTTTTACATTAATAAATGTGTTTTCGATCCACACAGCCATTTTAATCATTTAATATCCTCAACGATATTATGCTTTTTTAAAATAGTCTTTATTACTACCTTTAGTTCATTTGATTTTTGATTTCTATGTATTTTCCGCATTTTACTTTTTTTTTAAACCCAGACACTTAAGAAAAATAAAATCTGAGTTTTGCGGTATTTTATATATATATATATATATAAAAAAAACATGAGCCTACTTCACTATTTCACTTACTGTTTCAAGATTCACCAAATTGACTATTGATAAAATAGCACACAATTAGTTTCGTACTCTTTATCTAAGAAAATAATAATGTAGAAGTGTTTGCAAAAATCTATATATAGCAACTTCAAAATCAGCAAAAGAAAGGAATTAATTAAGGTGTACAATTGTACATAATGTACTTTCACGCACAACTCGTACTAATGATTACCTTTTTAATATTTTAAAGTTGATCCACTAATCTGATTCGTAAAATATATTTTGCTCTCTTCTGGCAGACAAATTACATCAAATGTTATACGTGTTTCTTCCATTCTTCCTTTTTCATCGCTTTTTTTCCCTTCACTTTGCTTTTTTATTATGTATATTCTTGATATCCGTTTAATATAATTTTTATTTTAGAAAATAAATGAATAAAAAAACATGAATATTCATTATTGTTTTAAATATTGCAATTACTCTCTTTTTCTGTCGTTTTTCTCTCTGTTTTTATTTTGTCTCCAGGTTTCGTGTAATGATAAAATATCCGCGTTAGACATTTTTAAAATAAAATTAGCTGTTTTTTAACTGTAAGGCAATATTTTTTTCTATTTATTCATTTTACTTTAATAAATTATTTACACTAATATATATATATATATATATATATATATATATATATATATATATATATATATATATATATATATATATATATATATATATATATATATATATATATATATATTAGGGTGATGCTTAAAAATGAACATTGTAAATTATCATCGCTCACCCCTTAAAATTGTTCTTTGACCCAAAATAAATCAGCAGAATTTTTTTCAAATTTATAAAAAAATATTTAGGGGGCGCTACCACGTGTTAAAAAATCGAATAAATAAACAATTTTTAAAAAAAACCCTGAAATTATTAACGCATTGCAAATGCTACTATTTTGGATGAAGATTTGCTTTTTATGTCTTTTAAGCTATTTGGCTGTGTATACAATCGACATATAACCTCTACTTGACTGTCTGTCCAGCAGTGTGTGGACTGTGTAGCCTGTCTGTCTGAGCTTGCTTTGCTTGTTGCAACGCGCTCGCTAGCCCCTCCCTCTTCCCACGCCATTCAGTCTGCACTCCAGTCTCACTCATATCAGTTGTGTATTGAGTATCCTGTTTCAATATTTAAAATTAACTCTCTTTTATCAGTCTGTATTACCAGCTCATTTTTATTCGTTATAAAACTATGTTCATTTTTGGTTTGTGTTATTTTTTTTTTAAGTTAGGTTAGATTAACTCTTTTTGACTATTTTTCAGGATGGCTAAATGTGGTACTCAGGCTGTTTTGACAAGAAAGAAAACTGAAATATGGTTAATAGGTCCAGTTGCCTCTCAATTTAATGAAACAAAACTACCAACCATCAGGGAGGCCCTTTCCGTCCTTTTTCATTACAAACAAGAACAAAACCAGACAATTAAGGAATCTACTTATTCTACAGTGAATGATATTCTGCTAATCTGGGATAAAGCTAGAATACCTACTAGGCAAAAGATTCATGTCGTACAGAAGCTGGAAAAAATATTCAACGAATGGAAAAATTTGAAAAATAATAAGGAAAATAAAGCAAAGAGGTCAGAGAGTTTGAAACAACGTGAAACCCAATGGCAAGATAAAATCGATGCATTATTTGACATAGCACATGCAAATGCTCTTGACATGATTCGAATAGATGAAGATCGACAGTTTTTAATAGCTCAACGTCAAGCAGGCCGTCCAGGAAAAATGGGTAGTGTTGACAAAAAACTTGCCAAAAAAGAGACTGAAATTGAGCTGAAAAAAGCTCGCTTGGAAATTCGACGGGAAAAGGAGTTACAACATATTAAAACTATGATAGATAAAAATCCAGCTGAGGACAATCTTACCGACAGTGATACTAACAGTGAAACAGAACTACCCGAAAAAACTGTGACATGTATGCCGGGGCGGGGGCATTCATCAAATTCTCTACCTAAAAAGAGGGGGAGAAAACAAATAGTCGGTGAAAAAGTTGCAGTAAGCTTGGATGTTAGCAAGCTGAGTGATAGAAATGCAGCTTTGGTTCTCACATCTACCATTAAAGAGTTAGGATGTGATCCTGCCGATTACAGTGTTAACTATTCATCGATAAGGCGACAACGAATCAAAACACGACAGTCTTTGGCAGAAAATTTGGAAAAAGAGTTTTCTCCTGACGTTCCTTTAACTGTACACTGGGACGGAAAAATGCTAGAAGATATAAGTGGTCATAAAGTTGTTGATCGTCTTCCAATCCTTGTGTCTGGAGAAAATGTAGACCAACTCCTTAATGTACCGAAACTAGAATCTGGGTCAGGAGAATTGACAGCTACAGCGGTTTACGACACTGTTTTGTCCTGGGGACTATCGGATAAAGTTAAATCTTTGTGTTTTTATACGACAGCTGTCAACACAGGTTCTCGTAATGGTGCGTGCGTTCTAATTGAACAAAAATTTGACAAAAAAATGCTCTGGTTAGCATGTCGCCATCACGTTCTAGAGATCATGCTGGAAACTATAGTAGTTTCTGGACTAGGACCTTCAACAGGCCCTGAAATCTTATTGTTCAAAAGATTCAAAAATGTCTGGTCAGAAATGAAACTCCAAGACTTTCAGAGTGTAAAAACAGATCCATTAGGCTATGGTATTGTGAAAAATCTTGCACCAGAAATCGTTGAGTTTTCAAAGGATCAGCTGAAACAATACCAACCCCGAGATGACTACAGAGAGCTTCTTGAGCTCAGTATAATTTTTCTAGGAGATGTTCCAGAGAAGGGAGTATCCTTTAAAGCGCCTGGAGGAATGCATAGAGCTAGATGGATGGCAAAGGCTATTTATTCGTTGAAAATTTATCTCTTCAGAGGCCAGTTCAACATTACTAAGCGAGAAAAGCATGGAATCAGGGATATATGTATTTTCACAGTTGTGATATATATAAAGAATTGGTTTCAATCAGCTGTAGCCAACTACGCTCCTCTAAATGATCTCAATCTTTTGAAAGATTTGGTAAACTACAAAACAGTGAACGAAATCTTTGCTGACAAGGCGTTGAAGAAAATAAAGAATCATCTCTGGTATCTGTCTGAAACACTGGTTGGCCTAGCTTTTTTTGATGAACGTGTCTCAGATGAAACCAAAACTCAAATGGTGAGTGCTTTACAAAATGATGGACAGAAACATTTGAAAAAAAGAACTACCGTTGACCTAGAAGTCATATCTACAAAACGTTTGGACAACTTTGTCACGTCCAACACCATGGACTTTTTCAGAACTCTTGAACTTGATACAACTTTTTTAAGAAATCCAGTTCAAACATGGAAACAAGATGAAGTCTTCAAGAAGAATAAGGCTACTGTTAAGTCTTTAAGAGTTGTGAACGACATTGCTGAGCGGGGAGTAGCTCTCATCGAAGAGTTCAACAAACTTATTACTGCTCAGGAAGAACAGAAACAGTTCCTGTTACTTGTAGTGAAAAATTTCAGGAAGCAATTTCCAGACAGAAACAAACAAACATTGATTAAAATGTAGTTTCAAAGCTGTGTTTTTGAAAGTATCATAAACATTAAACAATCAAATAATTTAGCATGTAAGAATTATCTAAGTCTTACTGAATTTCGTCAAAGGTTGAATGAGAACAAATGTTATTGTTAATGGTATATTGTATATGTTATGTTAATGTATATTATTGTTGTCATACTTATCTATTATCTATGTAATACTATTTTCACATGTATTTTAAACCTAATTTTGATGAAAAGTTAACATGTCAAGATTATTATGTTTAAAATAATAAAGGAAGTTGAAATCCAGTTTTGAGGGTTTTTTTTTTGAAAACCCCATAAGTTTAACCAATGGTAGCAACCCCTAAATATTGATCAAAAATTCTGAAAAAAATTACACATTCTTCCTTAGGTACAAAGACTAAAATAAGGGGGTGAGCCAAAAGAAATCTGACAAAAAATTTTTATGGTAATGATAAGCATCACCCTAATATATATATATATATATATATATATTCGACGCACATTGTATGCTCATTTTTACATCCAGATAAAATGATTATTTTAAAAAATACTGCGAGATATAGTGTAATGAAATTAAGAAAAAAAAAACTGGTGAAGCACTCATTGCATTATATTTCATCTTTTAGCGAAAGAAAGAGTTTACTTTTATTTATTTTCAAATTTAAGTTTATAACGCTCTTCAGCTTGAAAAATATCAGATCATCTGAAAAGTTTGCTTAAAACATTTTTTTCAAATTTATTCAAACTCATTTTCCGATGAAAAATTCTTTGTATCATCACACCAAAACAAAAAAAAAAAAGAAAGACTGATATACTTCAGTATTAAAAGTATTGATGGAATATTTTTCATTTGATCAAGTTATTTTCTGCACATAAGACGATACATCTGAATAAAAGAATGTTATTAAATCAACAAGAAGTTTCTTAAAAAGAGGTTATTAATATTCTTTGAATTGTCTGAAAATTCAATTTTGAAAGTTTTTAGTGTTTACTCAAGGATTATCAACGTTTTATCTAGATTTCCAGAAGGAAATTGAATTTGTTTAAACATTTTATAATTAGTTTTCTCTTTATACAAGAGAACAAAACAGTAACCGAGGAAAACAAAGAAATTCGAAGTAAAATAAATTTAACAGGAAAATTAATTTAAAAAGGTTATGAAAAAAGTAACAAAAATAAAAGAAAATATTTTACCTCATTTTTCTGAGAAACAAGTTTAGAAAAAGTAGTTTTACAAAAAACCGCAACTGTGTTGGAACTTTAAGCGCTTAGTAAATTCCAAGCAATTATTTAGGTTAAGAAATAAAGATAGATAAAGGTTTTTATCTTTTCAAACTAATTTTATTTAAAAATTTCAATAATTAGTGAAAAGAATTTTTTAACTTTTTCGTTATTCTTGATTATTGCTTAGGAATATCATGTTTCTAGTGTTTATGAAATTTTTTCCTACGAAACTTTATCCAATTTGATGATTAAAAAGAGAAAAATTCCCAAAATAATCAAAACAGTTATTTTCGGTTCACCAGATTTTTATGACTAATTGGAATACAAGTTCAAAAAAAAAAGTTTTATAAAGAAATTTTTTTTACCCTGAATAATCAGTGTTGTAAAATTCTGAACGACTACCAAATAGAAATTTTTATCGAAGTAAATAAGGTAATTTTCATCTGTTTGATTTTCTCTAAATGACAGTAAAACCCACTAGGAAGTAATGAAGAGATATTAATTTCTCGCTATGCACCTATCATTCCTTACGTTGAATTATCTTGATCTGCCCTTAGACTTAATCGTTTGATTAACCGTTTACTTTGATAGTTTAATATACTTAAGTCGTTTAGTCATTGGCTCTCATTTACTCCAGAATTAAATATTACTTTAACTCACCCTACGATGATTTGGGGAAAAGGCAGGGAACATTAGTGTAAAAGAAAAACGTACCAAAAAAAGTACGTGACGTTTTGTGTGTAATAATATGCTACCCTTTAGTTATGAACAGTGATTGAATATTTATTATTTACTAGTGGTACCCGCACGATTTTGCCCGTAGTTGAAAATTAAAATGTCATTTGGTTCGCCTGTATATTTACAAATAATGGATGACGAATTTCTCGCCAATTTGCTATTTTCATTTGCTCGACAATGTTAAGGTTCCACGTTATGATAATTTCGTAATTTACTCTTCCACGTTGTGATAATTTGCTCGGTAAAATTTTCTTAAAATTGGAATAGAAAAAGAACAAAATCGAATTATCGATAAATCGCTTCGAAATGCACTCCCTTATACTGCAAACTAACTTCGCGCCAAATTTCATAAAAATCGGCCGAATGATCTAGGCGCTGTGCGCGTCACAGACATCCAGATAGACAGATACCAGACAGAGAGACTTTCAGCTTTAGTATTAGTAAAGAAGAAACAAATAAAGATATTAACAAGGAAGATAACAAAAAAGGACTGCTGTTGCTGTTGATGGCTCGTATTTGATGTCACTGTATCAATGACTACAGGTCACGACAGAGACTTTCTGAGGTTGTATTTTTGTCTCTGATTTAGTGTTGTCCTTGTTTTTGTCTCATCTTTGTACTGTTATAAATGTTTTCATTTTGCTCAAAATTATTTTCCTGTTGTCTCTTTTGGCTTGTTAGTCAAAAATTAAAACTTCGTTACGTGTTTCTTTCGGTTATGCTTTTCAAAATTTTAGAAGTTTTATGTCCTTTTCTCCCTAAACTCACTTTTTCTCTACTCCTTGACAATCGTTAGGCGCAGCATAGCCTATTAAGGTTCTTGCGCCAGAAAACCAATAAAACCAACCAATCAACTGCTATTTCCCTTTTAGACTAATTATTTCTTAATCGATGTAATGTTTTTTTGCATCAATCAAATATTAATTTATAAGTAATATGATTCAATGCACTGTGTTACTTTTTCTGAAGAAGTATTGGTATAAACCATCCCCCCCCCCTCTCCCGTAATGTTTCAAAAATATTGTTTTAGACTTTCAGTGTTTATGAAAGAATTTGTTTTCTTGTCACGCTCAGCGAAAAGTTCCCTTAAATTTGCATTCTGTGGAACAAAGTTATTGACGCCGCATGAAGTTACAGCTCTGTGTTTTTAAAACTTTTTACTTTACAGAAAGTTTGATACGTATACGAATGTTGGCATAAGATATACCATAATTTATTTCAGATATAACGTGCAGTACTTCTCAATTTCTAGTTTTTGGATACCAAACTATATACAAGAAAACATACCGCGATCGTTATGTATACGACTGTATATTTTCTTCACTGGGGTGTGGAATGAAAAATCACGAAAAAAAAAAGGCTACGTTCCAATCACTTTATATTCATGAACATTTTTGCTCGAATTGATCTTTCTCTCTTCTTCTAAAAGATGTCAAAAATAACAAATGCTCTCCTGTAATACAAAATAAATTGGATGGTAGTTTTAAGATTAAATGGCTACTAGTTTCAAATGGATAAAAGAAAAAGTTAGTCATAGATAACCTTAGTTACAGATAGTTTTTTATGGCTAGATAACTGCAGTACTGTGCAAATTCATTGGGACAAACATATTTTTTAAGAAAAATTTTTCTTTCTCAGGGATTTTCTGCCTCAAAGCAGTTTCAACTGCATTTTCTTAGAAGGTGCAAGTGCCCTTGGCTAAGCCAAACCAATTTGAATAAATGATCAGGACATATCAAAAATTTTCGGAAGTGGTTGATCGTGCGAGTTGTCTGCTTCTGACGTGTATTTAAATCACTCGAAGGAAAAGGACTAGGATGGTTACCCTAAATCAGCATGTACTTATCGGACTGTGAGGGTTATTATTGCAACAGTAGGTGTTGGAATATCCAGTATTTCTAGGACTATTAATCAGCAAAAGAATTTTGGAACCGTGTCTCAGAACAACAAGAAACGAAAATAGAAGGGTAAATGTGCATGCAAACGTAAGCCCACATCTCTAAGAAAATATTTTCATGTATGAAATAGTAAAATACATTCTGAAAAAACAAATACAGATCTTCAGAGAGAATTATTAGATACTGGTGTGAGCATGGATTCATCGGCAATTCGACGAAGTCGTATTGAATCTGAGAGATTTGAAAAGAATACCAATCGAAAAACAATAATGAACACCTGCAATGAAGAAAAAACTTTTTGACTGTGTCAATAAATATCAATCCTGGACTGCACAAGACTAGAAGAAGGTTGTATTCAGTGACGAGACGCATTTAATTGTGCAACGGTTTTGACCAATATTTGTCAAGCGAAGAGATGGAGAACCACCAGGGAAAAACATCTAATTCCAAAAGGTAATTACTCTCAGGAAGAGATTTTTGGGGTTGTTATACTTCAAGAGGACCTGGCAGCTTAGTACTAGTTGAAGTGATGATGAACTCTAAAAAAATACTTTCATAATAAAAAGGTAAAATTGTGCCTATGATACAAACGTTCGCTGGAATCTCCCAACAAGATTTTCCAAAAAATGTTTTTCGAGAACAGACATTAACGGTTTTGATTGCCTTGGTAACTCTCCAGATGTAAACCTTATCAAAAGTTTGTGGAGCACTGTAAAGAGACATGTGAGTAAAACGGACTGCTCAACAAAGAAAACAAAGATTGATAATGTTATGAAAGTTTTGTTTGGTGAAAACGAGATGAAAAGTGTATGTTTTAATTTAGTGAAATCCATGCCAAACGTGGACTGATCTCAGTCAAGGCAGAAGAGGACAAATTGCTATGCGGTACATGTAAGTTTACAAAAATGAATTGAATAACATTCCTGTACATCAGAGCGAGAGAGACGTAAGTCCAAAAATGGCAGTTTTCCGCATATTAGAGTGCATTTTATGTAGAAGCTTATTCCACATCGAGCCATGTGAACGTCATGCTTTAAAAAAAAAATCCTTTTCAATATTTTACTAGGGTTAAAAAAGCACGCGTCTTATCCTTTGCATAAACCAAAAATATTCTTTTTCCTCCCTCCTATAAAATTATCATAATGTGACTTACGTCCTTCGCGCTCTGAGGTACAGATTTGTGAAAAATTTTGAGCTGGTCCCAATTAATTTGCACAGTACTGTATAAACGATTGAGATTAAAAAACGAAAGACAGATCAATAAATACTGTAAAAGCGCTTATTTTCGTGAGCCCGATGTAATCGCAAAAATTTAATCCCAGTGAAATTATTTTTTCTTTCGATTTTCTGCTCTTTCTAACTCGCGAAATTTTCAGTCTGTGAAATCGCCGATATCTTCCTTTTCGCAAAAATTGCTGCTCACTCGCGAAAATAAGTGTTTTTAAAGCAATAGACGAAATAAATTCATTGGATGTTTATTCGAGAATTCCCTAATAGAGGTATCGTAATAATAACAAAAAATATTTGCCTAGTTTACGTCTCTTGCTGAATAGCGTTTTATGTGTTTCATATCAAATTCCCCCCACCCCTCCCTCAAAAAAAAAAAAAAAAGAAAGAGAGAGGGAGGGAGATCTATTCTCTAAGGTGACTGCTTACATAAAATTGTACAGCATCATATGAAGAATACAACTTCCATCACGAAAAAAGAACCCAATTCACACTGTACATTCTTCTGGTTGTTTTAGTGGCACTCCTGGTATTTTGTGTCTTTATGAAAGAATAAAAGGAATAGCCAGATGGCGCTTCGACTGTTTGACTTTCCTTTACGTGACAACGTTAAAAAATTTAAAAAAAACCATGTGACAGTACTTTTATGAAAAGAAGTGTAAAAAAAATCTTTTTTATTTGATATTTTGTAATCCAAACCTATAAATTATATTTGTTGTGCAACATTTAGGGATGTATGAGAAGTATTGAAAAAACGAATAAAACGGATCAAAGAAGTGTTCTTAAAATATATAGAGAAGGGTAAAATAATGAACCAAAGAAATGAATGGCAATTAGAAAAAATAGTAAATGTGTACAAAAAAGAAATAAAAAGAAATATTTCCGTGCCAAACCTAACCAATTTGCAGATAACTGAATAGACTTGGTTTGATGTTACAAGAAAACCTTATTTCAATGATTTTTCTATGTGGCATCCATTTAAAAAAATTCTAAATTAACGTGAATGTACATGTACAACCTTTGGTTCTCCACTCACTGTAAAAACGATTCAGAAACGTTCCTGGAAAATAATGGGCAGCTGATGTGCCCAATTTCTTCCAGTAACATATCTTGGAAAAATCAGGAACGCTTTCTTCTAAAAGTCAGTAACCTTTCTGAAATTAGCCTTAAAACTTTATGAAGACGTGCGAAATCTGCACTGTCAAAGACAGTCATGTCTCTAGAACCTTCTAGAAAAATTAAGTAGGTTTAGTATAATTGATTAGAACCTTCCTAATTTACCAAGAAGGCTCCATAAAAATCAGAGCGACCACGGCCAAAACTGTGCAAAAAGGAACCAAGCATATCTCTTGCCTGCAATTCTTGCCTTGCAAAGCTGTAGCTATCCATTGACTCTTTCGCTCTCATTGGGAGCTTAGTCGATCTGGACAGACCGCAAGCAACCTTAGGCTGATACACTTAATAAACATGTTCATTCAATCTTTAAACTGGTTGCTAAAAATATTTTCCACAACAGTGAAAAGTCTGCACGCGTGCAACTTGTAGTGATTCAGGAAACTCTTTTGTGAAGATACTTGTTTTTACGGGGAAATAGGTGAAAACGTGTGAAATCCCGAGACGTTCCACGGAAAATACCAGTAACGTTTCGAATTTTTTTACAGTGCTGCATTATATTACTTGCTTCACATTACACATTGTTCTGGTGTTTATTTTTCTAGATCAAGTGAGGAACTATATCTATAGCTATCTATCTATCTATCTATCTATCTATCTATATATATATATATATATATATATATATATATATATATATATATATATATATATATATATATATATATATATATATATATATATATATATATATATATATATATATTTATATAGGTATAGATAGATAGATAGATATACAATAATTTAATTTTCTGAAATAATAGTTTTGTCATTAAATACAAACTTTTAATTGAATATTGGATTGCTCATCCAGTATTAAAAACATGCCGAGGGTTTTTATTTTTACATTTTGAAAGTGATTCCCACATCCTGGCTAGCTTTGGAACACCCTGCTCTAAACAGGAAATTGTATTAGTGCAATAATCATATATTTTTTAAAAGAAAATTACTTTAGATAATTTTAGAGAGAAGTATTACAGATAAAAGAAAATTGTTATGAAAAACAATTCAGTTAGACTTTACTAACCAAAAAGGTATGAAAAAACAGTAAATTCAACTATGGCCATGTTTCGCTCTCTCACCTTAGTTAAGTTTAACTGTTTGTGTAAAATTGTCATTTGAAAAATGCGAATGGTTCTTTTTTAAAGTTTATTCTTGATTTGCGTAATAATTAATAACGTTTATTCCAAATTCAGAAATAACTGTAGAATCAACACCAATAAGTGACTATCCAAGTAAATGCAACTAATACTATACAGCAAACAAAATTAATGATATATTTTCAAATAATGAAGCTTCTCTAATTTGTTGTATTTTATATTTAAGAAATTAATTTGCATTTGACTTGAATATGACTCAAAATTTCCTGAACAAAACAGTAATGAGCATAAATACCCGTTCCGTTAGCCTGTTTTTTCCTCTGAAATTAAATTTTTCTCTTCACTAAGCACAAAGGAAGCTTGTTTAAAACCAATTTAAATGTTTTGTTGAATTCCTCTTTCTGATAAAAGCAGTTCTTTGAGGTGTAAATGCGCTTTTTCAGACAAATAAACCACAAAAGTGTGTTTTCATTTCATGTACAATAGCTTCCTAAGCCAATTAATTATTTTACTTTCCCACAAAGAACAAACGAAGTAAATATAATCTCCCCGAAAGTATAATTTTTAAGCAGAAAACTGTTTAGTAAGCCAGCTCGAGTGCGCAAGGGAAATAGTTTCTTTTTGTATAAAATTACAATGAACTTTTTAAATTTAAAATGCCTTTTCATTGAACCCATCGTATGCCATTTAATTATAAAATGTTATTTAATCAACCCATCCTTGTGACCGAAGTGCTTAAAGGAAATATCTCCAACAATGCTAAAAAAGAATAAAAATTTAAGAAATATTTATTTAATTGGAAGTTGAGTCTTAATTTTTTTTAACACTTTAAGAGGGATGATAGCTTTCACTTAGTCGAGAAATCATTTCCAAGGAAAATAAAAATCTGATCATGGAGTAATAGTGGAACTAGAGAACGCTTGAGTGTTATTTTGTGGCAGTACGCATGAAATTTCTTTTAATGTGGAAATAATGAAATTTGTCAAGGGAAACTATCTACCTCCCAACCAAGTGCGAATATTTAGCTGACAACTTTCACGATGGTGTGGCGAGAAAGACACCAAGCACAGATTACACTCCCCCCCCCCCCTTAATTCACTGCTACATTCTCCTCATGTTGACAGCCAGTTTTAACTTTGCTTTTAAAGAGCATGCACTCTAGTGCTTTACCAACTCTGTGGTCGTATTACGCTCTGTAGAGTAGAAAAGAGTATCATTAGAGCTGGAACTGTCACATCGTTTAGGGGGTCAGGAGGCATACATCCCCCTATTAAAATAAATGTATTTACACATGAGTGGGAGGGTTTTCACTTTTTAAGGGGCAATTTACAATGAGTGTATACCTCCTCCCCCCCCCCCCCCCCGGAAAGGGAGAAATTCGAATTTGTATCAAAGTCACTTTCCCTATTTCAATTAGAGGTGGTGGTGGTTTCAATATGGTGAGTAAATGAAGAAGTAAATTGAATAGAGTGCCGAGTAAAACGCTCAACTCAAAAACGAAGTTTAAGAAATCATGTTTTTGTTTATTCTGGTGATTGTAAGGTCCTTGTTATGTGAGAGAGAGTGTTTAGGATTCCCTTACATCCCTTCATAAAGCATAGCTTGTGTCAGTCAATCCCCCCATTTTTATTTTTTATTATAATGTTTGTTCAAGCAGAACCTAAAAAGGTTTTAGGAAGGGACAGGGGAGGATAGTCTGGCCCACATTTCCCATCTTTTAACCCCCTTTCTTTTCAAATAATTTTAACTCTGGTCTATTGCAACCTCTACTTTAGAAAATAGATTCACAATCGTCAGCTTCGTCCGTGTGTCTTATTTATGTATCTTATTTCTCGTTTTTTACGGAGAAAATAGCTTAAAAACGATGTATTACTATCAGCATTATACAGGGTGTCCGAAAAGTCCTTATTACATTTTAAAATATCATAGAAAACAACACATTGTTGTGTTAATATATGGTTTGCGCCATAATACTTAACAGGTTCAAGATTTTTTAACGACATCGTAAAAGTTCCTTAAGAATAAACAAAAAAATAACGGTTTTTAAATTTCTTTACTCGTTGTTGTCTATAAAAGAAACACACTACTCCATAAAAAGAAATTCTTAATTTATGGCATAACGGAATAATTACACTTTTAAATACAGATCTTCTTAAAATCAGAATCTAACAATATAGTTTATTCGCTCCGTTCATTCAAAAACTACTTAACACGCTCTGATATACCTCTAAGGGACTAGAAATTTATTCTTTTACAAAAACGAGGAAACGGAAAGAAAACAAACCATTTGTTTGTGATATTTCCTAGTGCGTTTGACTGTTTGATACAATGAAACTTATCCTACGGGAATTCATGATTTTGTGCATGTAAGTTTCAAAATGTAACAGCTTTATTTTAAATAAAAACTAAAAATGTTAGCAGTTCACGACAAAATTCGAGTTTAGGAATGTGTTTAGAGCTCAATTAGAGCACTTAAAAATGTTTATCTTGTTTATTATTAAACCGTAACATGATAGAATCTGTAATGTCTTATGCGTCGTCGTTTGAATTTTCACATATATATTTATTTCTTTCAACTCTCATGTGACTAGAAGATTTGTAATTTATAAATGCAATGTTTAATTCTGAAAAAATGTTACTCTAGATAAATTTTTCATAAACGTTTTGCTCAAAAATCTGCTCATTTAACAAAGAAAACAACTACACACAGCATGAAATAGTAAATGCTGAATTATTTAGTTGCTAAGATTTAAAGCAAAATGGTATTTTTAAGGCATGTTTCTTCTTAAAGTAGTGTTTTAGTTAACAGGTGAGCGAATAATAAAATGTTTCAATTAACATTTTAAGGAATTTGGACGTATTTTTCCTTCAAGTTAAAATTTTATGATAAAAATTTTAAACTACGAATAATTTAAGAAATATATATATTTTTTCATGTTATTGAGACATCCGAATTTCAATACAAGCAGAAATCAAAAATTATATTTAAAAAAAAAGTACTTTAATTGTATTTTGAAAACATAGCAAGTGCATAGCAAATACATTTGTAGGGTAGACCGGGGCACATTTACGCATGTGACACGTTTACGCATGGGGCACGTTTACACAGTGCCCTTTTTACTTCCTTTTACAAAAAAGGAAATATTGTATTCGCGAAAAAATTTTCACTCAAAAATCGGCCTCAATTTCCATTTTACTTACCCCCGAATGAATGTTGAGTTTTTTTTTCAACCCGACCACACGTGGATTTATGCCTAGGGACGTACAGACACCCAAAATATCCATTTTGACGATCCCCGAGTTAATTACAACGACTGTTCTCGTGACATCTGTATGTACGTATTTATGTGTGTATGTATGTAGCATAATTCAAGAATGGAATGTCCTAGAAGTTGAAATTTGGTACGTAGACTCCTAGTGGGGTCTAGTTGTGCACCTCTCTTTTTGGTTGCATTCCGATGCTCTAAAGGGGTCTTTTGCCCCCTTTTTTGGGGGGGGGAATCATTGTTAATTTCGATGTAAACTCAAGTGGTGTTATAATTTGGCGGACGGCGATATATCACCAGTCTGTTGGTCGCCAAGTTTTATCGCCAAATTGGCGACCAATTTGGCGATTTTTTTTTTAAATCTTGTTTCAATTTGGCCACTGTTGTTGATATTTAGAGAGTAAATTATTGAATCACATTAAAGCTGCCAATAATGAGAAAATGACATTAAATTGAGTAAAAGGAAGTCACGTGATTGATTGCTTCCTAGCAAACATTCTCACAAGTTTTTGAGCATCAGTCGATCTTCAGTCTATCATGCAAAAAGGATGATTTGTTTTCTACCGAGTCGAGTAAGTTTTGAGTTGAACGTTTTGAAGCTTATTGTGAATAAATAATACTTTGTTAAAAAGAACAAATATATAAAAATCAGCATAATTTTATCCTTTTTTGAGAATTGTATTTTTATGAACTGAAATGTTATTCAAATTTTTTACACGTTAAAAATAAATCTAAACTTGGCGACGGGACAAGTTTACGTGTTGACGTCTGAGCACCTTTACGCACGTTCTTACCGGGTCTTACTTCTAAACGTGCCTTGACGCTTTTTTCCCTCCGAACTGTCTCAAACTTTTTAGTATTTTCAGGCTATTTAGCTTTGAAAATCACCATTTAATTTTTAATCGAGTACGATATACTACCATATAGCTTACAACATGGCGACGCTGTCTTTCTTCATGCCCGTTCAGCTTTTACTTTATACACGATTCAGTCTGTAATAAATTTGGTTTATTTTAACGACGGTGAGACATTATGTTCAAAACACTAACAGATCCACATAAGGGGTCAAAATAAGTATGCGCAAACGTGCCCCATGCTCGGGGCATGTTAACGCAACCGACTTGGACTCGAAAATAATTTTTTAAGGGTTAAAAACACAAACTGAAATGTACCAATTTTGACTCCATTAACTGTTTTATCAAACTGCAACGTCGAAAATTTCCTAAGCTAAAGTATAAAATCTAGAAAATTCATTGAAAAAAATCCGCGTAAACGTGTCCCAGTCTACCCTAGTCTTTTGTGAAATACATTTGTCACACTTTTAGTCAAATACATAATTTTAATCCAGTTTAGTTTTTGATAGAAGATTAATTTTAGTGTCTTTAGCTGTCCAAATACTTTGGGTTTAATAATTAACTATTCATATTTTTGAAAATATTAGTAGTCTTGCTTCTCTAATGGACCAGGTAGGCATGTATGCCTCATCCATTCGCTTAAAATCTACTGAACCAATTTTCACAAATCTTGTCTTAGTTATTATTTACGTCGACATTTCTTACCTTTAAGTCAAAACATATTCCATAACCACTTACAATGCTTGTATTTCCTAAAGGATATATCGAAATAATGATTTTTTCGTCGTCTGCAATTCGAATTATTGTTATTCGGTAGATTTTTGTTTAACGGTTTCTACTTGAAAAGGCAAGGAGTGATGAAAGTGGAGGAAATGATGGGTAAATGGTATGTAGTCAATGAACGCTCAAATGCATTACAGGTGTTTAAAAAAAAAATTCAAACAAACAGATCTACCCTTCTACTTATTTAAAGTAGCATGTTTTCCACCTGCAATTTAATTTATATTTCGCTGAATTTGAAACGAAATGATTCGGCTCTCGGTGACAATCTATTCAAAAGAATTTTTGCGGCGATGATATGGCGAGCGATGATTAATTTTTATTCCATTGATTTAGAAAGACAATGATGATACAAAAAACAAAATGAAAATTTACCTGTTGCTTAATGGATTTAATTAACTACAGCAAGCGAGTAATATTGTTTACTTTCTTTTAGAATTAGAATTTTGGAATTATACATATGTTTTATCCAAATAGCAAGAAGTACTATAAAATTACTTTTAATTTTAGTAGTAGAGAGAGTAGAAAAATTAAAGTTTAACTATGTAGTGAGTAATAGATTATGAGATCTTTTCGAAAAATAAAACATGGAAATTTTAGCTTGGATGATTTTAAAATTGCGATTCAAAGTTTATCTATAAATTCGTTAAAATATGTAAAACATCATGGCATTTTAAACATTATCCTTAAATAATATAGAACAGTTTTGTAAAAAAAACTTGCCTGCTGGCTTTTATATTTTAAACAATCTTTATGCAGGCGCAGCAATAAGAATTTGGTTTTCAACATTCTGGGTCTTCAGGATAAATCTTTTTATACAAGAACAAGTCAAACCAGCAATGTTATACATCATCAAGTAAGTTTTAAATATGTTGCACTTTTAGAATTTAAGCTTACGTCAAATTTTGAAAGGAGAAAAAATTCAGAATACAAAGCAATTTTGAATTTACAACGCAATCCCGTTTTTTTTTTTCGTTTATTTGAGGGACATAAAAAGCTAGGAATGTCATTGAGTACTCCTGGTGAACTTTAAAAAAGCCAAGTCAGTGATCCTTTACTGTAGGTAGAAATAATAAAATTCTTTTCGTTTCCTGTTCCTGTGTTAGAGAGTGAAGTTAAAGATTTTGCTTTATTTTATCAGAGAAAGATTGTATGATTGAATATATCAAAATGAGGTTGCATTTGAAATTTAAGAATAGAAAAGAAATCCGAAAACGAGCTTATCTACTTTTAAGTTTTTAAATATGTAGCAGGTTGAATATTGAATTTATAACGAAAAGCAGTGCGGGGTGGTTGAAATTAAAGTTATCCTGTTAGTTCTAAATGGAGCTCGTTTTAATGGAAGTAAGTCAATGACCTTTTGTACCTTTTGACCTTTTGTTATATAGCTTATGAGGGAAAAAGATCAATAAGAAAACCCTTTTCAGTAAAATATCGCCCCATTGCCATCCCCTGGCTATGGGGCGGTAACTTACTGAATATACCTTCCTTGCCTTCAATATTCAAGTTGAACCGAACCATTGCTTCGGTCACTCTTCTGGTCAGTTTGGCACTCTTGGCTTCCTTAAGAGGTTTTCCACCTCCAGCTCAGTCACTCCTATGCCGAGCTGATGAGTGCTAATAAGCACGAAACTGCAGTCCTCGGCTGGAATTGACTGAGCTGGCGGTGTAAAGAAAACCCTAGTAAATTTTTTCAGGGACACATGATGAAAAAAACGATTGTACAACAGAACGATTGAACAGATATTACCAATGATTAGTGAAGGGTGTCCCAAAATTAACGCAAGATTGTTGTGAATTGTTGGCAGCCATGGAAAAAGAACAATTTGACAGCTGGGAGTTTAGGGTTAGTAAAAATGGACTGTTATGCTATTATACAGCCAGCGAAACAATTCAATCACTGCATGAGGAATTTCCTGTTCGTGTACTCTCTCGTTTCGGTGATATGAATTGTACCCTAGATCGTGTGATTTTACATCATTAGACTTCTCCCTATGGGGTTATTTGAAGTCAAACGTCTATGTCAGCAATCCCACAACCACCTGCGCATTACCTAATTGCGATATCGAGCGCCAATAACAGTAAACTGCTTGACCCGCCCAAACTTTCATTATTTTTCAAATAATTGTTCGATAATGAAAACGCATTATAGAATCGAAAACGCTCCATTTGTAATAACCCTTGACCCTCAGCTGTCAAATTATTCTTTTTTCAAGATTGCCCACAATTTATTGCAAAAATGGTGGCAAATTCAAATCTTGCGTTAATTTTGGGACACCCTTTAGAAAGAATTAGTGTATCCAAACACATTGATTGTAGCATTATTCAAGTTTCATAGCGGAGGACAAAAGGTACGACGAGAAAGCATAAAATATAAATTCTGACTGTAAGTCTTATTCCAGGAATAAAGAAAAGTTTTAACCCTTGTGGATCTAGATTTAATACACTTTGCAAGGAGCTGATAGGCCCGAACACTCCGTCGGTGATGACTAAAATGGAAATGTATTACGGAATTTGTGAGTTGTTGCAGCATTTGTTATACTGTGATATATATATATATATATATATATATATATATTGTGATATATATATATATATATATATATATATATATATATATATATATATATATATATTGTGATATATATATATATATATATATATATATA
This sequence comes from Uloborus diversus, assembly GCF_026930045.1. Lineage (NCBI taxonomy): Eukaryota > Metazoa > Arthropoda > Arachnida > Araneae > Uloboridae > Uloborus > Uloborus diversus. The sequence goes on along the minus strand of NC_072732.1, from coordinate 193,590,291 downwards.
TATATATATATATATATATATATATATATATATATATATATATATATATATATATATATATATATATATATATATATATTGTGATATAATTGTACAACAACAAGAAGTATCATGCTGTTTTGCTATAGATAGGAGGTTTAAAGTGTGCTCCGTTCCACCCTATCATTGGTGTAACTTAATGCAACCAATTTGTATTGGTATTGTTTTCTTAAATTTAAAACTCATTTAAAAATTCTCATTTTAAAAATTAAACTCATTTAAAATGAATATTTCTGCTGTGGACCGAGAGGGAGGGGAGGCCTGGATTTCTGTCCGTGATCTTTGACTATCTATATTGGATTTCCGACGGAGTTCTGCAATTGCTGTGATAAGACTTTCATCAGGACATGATTGTCTCAGTCCCCTTTCCAAAAATGGACTCAAGGACTCGTCAGCTTGTTGTTTAAACGACTCTGTACACTAGGCTGTTTCCATAGCGAAACAGTTTCTTCAGGCCAGGAAATCCAAAGTCAGAAATTAATAATCCGAGTTGTTAAAGTCTGGCTTTGTAATGAATAAATCTAAGAAATCGTACAATCGTTTCTAATGCTCGTGTTAAGTAATGTAAACAAAAAAAAATTTTTTTTTTGACAAGAAATGTATTTTTATCAATACCTTTTAATCTTTTCATCCGAAGGAAATGAAACCAGCAATGGAGAATATTTGTCAAGTATCATCGTCGTTAAATACATTACTTATGGAGTGTTAACTGGCTATTAATCCTTTACAAGGTCCGTCGAAACTTTAACGACTGCGCTGATTACTGGTGCATTTCTGAACATCGCGCTAACATTTATGTATCCTATTGGAGAAGCAGTAAACGCTGCGATATAATTCATTCGACTCCCCCTAACCGCCATTAAATTCGCATTTTGAGTAGAAGAAGAAGTAAATGTAATTCAAATTTTATCGCCATCATAACGCAAGAAACATAAATATTTTCTCTCGGGTTTGATGATTTCGTGAATCTAGAAAGTTCTGCGACGGATTATCCAAGATTACGCTCTATGTTTTTGCAGAGATATTTTTGTACTCTGACTTCATTTCAGATTCTGGGCTCAATGTGCAATCATTTTCTTAGAATTAGATTTTTTAGAGTGTACCCTTCTGAGTGCTGAAAAAATCTTTTTGAAAGGAAAAGCTTTGAATTCCCGCCCCCCCCCCCTTTTAGTAAAATGCCCCTGTGCAAGCTATTAAAATCTTGCTTTTTTCGCTAGTATATTAAGGAACTTGACGAAAATGTATTTTCAACTGATGGGTGTACCTTTATTTTGTAAACTGTGAGAAGTTATAGTTTCAGTAAAAAAAATATTTACTGTCACAAAGCATATTGGCAGAGAAAAGCATGTTAGAACAGTTAAAGCTCAGAAGAAAAGTCAGTTTCATCTCAATTTTTGATTTAAAAAAAATTATTTAAGTTGTTTTCAATATAATTTTGTCTTTATACCTTAAGCACATTTTTAAAAGAAAGTTACAGCGTTTTTTAAATTTTAACCGCATTTTTTTCCGCACTATAGTATTATTTTAAGGGTTTTTTCAAAAGTTTTTAGCTTTCGGGTCCTGATTATAATTAACAAGTTTTGTGATTTTAATTTTAGTAATTTATTTATTTGTTAAACGATTGCCATTTGTTAAGTGTTTTGCAAAAACAGTTAATATTAAATGGGAAATTAACAGAAAAGACCAAAAAATGCATTATAATACTTTTCAAATATATTTTAATACAGAAGTTGAAAGAAAATTAAACATTTGATACAAATAATTTAAATATTTTGACTCCTTCAGGATATAGCAGATTCGTTGACTATAAGCAAAACCAACAATTCATTTCCGAAAAATTGTTAAAACGAAAATCCCTGGCATTCGACAAAAACCTAAATCGTACAGAATCCAGGACACTATTTTATCATCAGACTTTCAAATGAGGCAACAAATCATACTTAATAGTATTTGCCCGAGAGAAATATATTTTAACCTGCCTGTTCTTTGACAAATGGAATGTGATTTGAGTTTTTTTCAAGCAAACAGTTTCAAATAACAAAAAAATTTGCATCGCATCTTTACTGCTTCCTGATCTTTTGCCCTTTGCAGGAATGCAAAAATGGAAAAGACTTATTCAAATGCTGCTTCTTTATTGCAAATAAATACGCATTTTTAAAGATCTTATCCCAAATTACTCGCCAAGGAATGTTTCTACCTCAAACTTGAGATTTTAGCATTTTTCTCCTTTAAACCTCAGCGAAAATCTTTTGATATGGAAATTCCTCTTCCTTTTCGCAGAATCAATTGTTGAGATTTATTCCCTGAAAAACACATATAAAATGTATCAAACAAACAACACTGGCATTAATAAAAGTTTAGTATTAAATTAAAACCATTTCTTCAGAGATAAAAAGTCTTTGATTCTCTTGTTTAATGTAATATTGGGAATGAAAGGAATTGTATTTAAATTTGATATAAACGCAACATATGTATAAAATCAATTTAAATGTTGATGCGTGGCAATTACTAGCAAAATAGCATACGTGTTAAATAATTGAGGTTGAATAAAGAACAAAGAGTTGATACAAAATTATATTATTCAATTGCTGTTTTTGTTTGTTGTTATGTGATTTAATATCCTGTGTCGAAGTGAGACCTCTTTATCAAGTCTCCAGTTATGGATGACATAGTTTTAGTTATTATGGTCTCGTCGTCAAGTGTACGTCACTGCCGCAATTTTAACAATTCAGAAAAAAAAACAGCAACCTAATAGTTTGAAGAATCAAGAGTAGTTTAAGGAAGAAATGTTAAACTTATGTATAAGTATGTGTACGTACCTTACAATACCTTAATGGAATTTGATGCCTGTTCTTAGTACCTTTAGAACGTCTAGTTGTGAAACTTTTTTTTTTTTGCTTGCAACTAATTTCGCTGAGCATCTATCTGTATGTGTGAATATCTACCCCACAAAAACTCAAATTTGTTTAATGAATATTATAAATAAATCAAAACATAACTGATTATATTGTCTACTTAGAACTTTCAATTAGTGACCAGTATGGACATCATATTTGAGTATCGTTTGCAAAAAAATACATTACTTCTAAATTTTTATACAAAGGTGGCAATCCTCTGTTTCGAATTTCATCACTGAAAGTTTTCAGCATTTTCGTGCATAAAGTTACCGAAACATCTTGAAATTAATTTAAAATGATGTGCGATTAAAGTTTTATTTATTGATTCTGAAAGCATCTGTTGTGATTATGCAACTGTTTTCCTGTGAGATCTAAAGTACGCATTTTGTTCATTTGATTTATTTAATAACAAATGAATGTGAATACAAAAATAATTAAACTTTGCTAGTTTTTGAACTGTTTTTCCAGAATATTTCATTATAAAAATGTATTTTATTTATAACTAGCTGCATTGCCCGGCTTCGCACAGTCTATCTCTAAAATCAAAATAATGTCAAGTGACGCGTATTCAGTAATCAGACTTCAATTAGGGAAATGAAAAATACTTTAAAATTTCAAGTCAAAATAATCATTCTCAAAGAAAGAAAACAGCAAATCAAAAGTTCCCGAAGAAATTAAACGTAATCCCTCCATAAATGCAATTAAAATCCTAAAAAAAAAAGAAAAAAGATAAAACGCCAAATAATAATCAAAAAGGGAAATTTTTACTTCAAAACAAAAACAAAATTTTATTTAGTCACTATGGTGAGAAAAAAAAAATTGGCAACCTTCTGAACGCTAATTTAAAATGAGCTCGCGGAAACGATAATTTTCCAATTTAAAATTGCTTTTCCATTAGGCCTTTTTAATTTTTGCATGGTGATTTTACAGCTTTTTTTTTTTAATTCGGAGGAAATGAAGGAACTGTATGCGTGTTTTTCACGCGCTTTCAAATAGCGCCAAAATCAAACTGATCAGATAATTATTTCGGGTAGAAAGCACCATTTAATGCCATTTTTGGGTCGTAAAATTAGAATTTGAACGTTTCTGTTCTTTTTTGGCGTTTGAAATCCCCCCCCCCCCACGTTCAAACTCGGGTGCCCAAGTACCTCCCAGCCGAAAACACATATATATTCTGTTTTATTTATATAGATTTGTCCTTGAAATTTTTACCATGAAGCTTTGCAAGGTCGAAAAACATTTCCAAATTTTGCAATGAAACCACAGTCTCAGAATTTCGAATGTTTTTGGGATATTCTTAGCATATTGAAATCAAAGTTGACGTCAAAAGTTCTTATCGCGAGTACAATTTTTTAAAATTTCATTTAATTTTACTTCATGTTTTTCGTGTGCCCAAATAGTAATATACAATCGTAATACTTTACTAGGATTAGTTTTGATATGTCAAGATTCGAAAACAAAATGTATTTGGAATGCTTTTAATGTGTTAATAGTAAATACAGAAATTACTAGATGTTTTATATCTGATAGTTTTTAATAGTGAAATTAAAACGAGACAAAGTAAGGCAAAAAGCATTCTAGTGACATGTATTAGCAACCACACGCATTAATTTCAGCAAGTTGTGACATTAAATATGTCCTTTTCTTCAAAACAATTATTATTATGAAAACGTTTGTGATATCATTCGTGTAGTTATACAAGCGTAAAGTGATTTTTTTGGGAAAACCTTACGTGGTAGAAATAAACATATTGAAAATTTCAACTCAGGCACATCGCAATTTTGTACAATCTCTGAGTTTTTTTTTTGTATATATATATATATATATATATATATATATATATATATATATATATATATATATATATATATATATATATATATATATATATATATATATATATATATATATATATATATATTAGGGTGGTCCTTATTTATATGGGAAAAATAAAATTTGGAATTCAACAAGTGACGCCCCCTAGTTTTGTGACACTATAATAAAAAGTAACATGTGCAAAATTTGAACTTGATCGGTCAATAATAACACGTGCCCCTAGGCCGTTGAACTTTAAAACTTTTGATAATTTTCCCACAAATCTTCAAAATTTTACTTCAGACTCAGTACATCGTTTCTCCTAGGTTTGCAAAATATTTTTACAGTGAGGTAGCACTAAAATTAATCTTTATAACTACTTTATATCATCTAAAGATTTTCCGTTGAATAAGAATGAAATAATGCTTTAGAAACTTTCCTTAATCGTACGCTTTTCTCAAAGTATCTCGATAGTGTGTATTTTTTCCGTTAGTCTTGGACGATGTGTAAAATAAATTGTTCTTGTGACTCATATTCAGTAAATTAGTTGCGAAATTCTTCGATTAATATTGTGCTACTCTTTGAGTTGTATCATTCACAATTTTCAGTATTTTAACGATCTTTCTTCCCTTTAAAGAGTTTCCTTCATTTTGCCAAATTTTCCAATCACTGCTTCTGCTGCATGTTTGTCGTCATTTTGTACGCTACTAGTTTTTCAGACATATTATATTATTCAAAGGAGCCTCAATTGGGTTGCTGCGAAAAACCATATCTTCATACATCATTTAATTGCAAAACAGCATTGAAGGGCTTTCTTTTCATGTAAGGTCAATTTAAATTGTTTCCTAAACATAACAATTTTCAAACAAATACTCCTTTTGCCACCTATGTGGCTCAGGGATAAGCTCCAGGTTGCCAAAAACATATCCCTGTAGGAGGAAATTCACTAGGAAATATTATTACAAGTTATGAGAATTATCAGTAATCTTTCTCAATTCCGCTTTTTACAAACAATAAATAATATGTTATCAACTCGGCTTTTAGAATTTAAGTGGTATGTGAACTTGATTGAAATGTTATAAGTTCTGAATGATGGAGATCTTTCAACAAAATTTTGAAGTGCTTAAATAATTGAATATCTGATCTAGAGAACTAAGAAAGGCAAGAACTTCTTTAAAGACACACTCTACAGTACGATTTCAAGTGCATGATGATGGCAATCATAATGTAATGTATCACCGTTCAGTTTTTGCTCTAAAAATTGTATGCACAATTCATTGGAATTGCAAGTCGTTGTATCAAACACTACAGCTAGAACAGTTAGTAATTAAGAGCTATCATATAAGATATTATAAGCAACTGAAGAAATATCTAAGGAATTTGGTGTAGCTGTTCAATAGTAGGACCTGAAACTATCACGGTAATCCTTTCGGCGTTCTTTTACCAGTTGCAACTGGATGTAGCTTTGTATCCCAGTGAATAACTACAAAATCTAAATTTAAATTCATGAAATTTAATTTTATTACTCGAAGATTTTCTCTTGCCCTCTTAAAGAATGTACCATTGATCACTAGGTCATTTGGATTCAAATTTATTGCATCTATATAGGCTGTAAATAAATGAACAACATCTTTATCCCTAATATAGCATTTGTCTAACAGTGATGAAAGGCGAGCAGATATCAATAGTTGTCAAGCTTTTTTGCATTGAGGTAGACCAGTTATAGGCTACAAAAGTTCAACAGTTTAAAATAGATATCAATTTCGGTTTCTAAATCTTGCGAATCGCAAGAATTTGATGATAATAAAGGACTACGTACTGAAGTAGAAGAAAAATAATATGAAGTATAGATTTCTACATTGTTCTGATCTGGATATTTTTTTAAAATGTATCTTTTAGCTATGGGAAATACAGTATATTTTTATGTTAGGAATAATCGAGGATTTTTCGAGATTTATATTTTAAAAATTAAAAATTGTATAAGCATTTAGGTATGTTTATAACTAAAGAACAGCGAATTAAAATATAATTGCAATTACTTATATTTATAGCATTGAAACCTTGCGACTCTATTTGTCACCCCTTTTACATACATAGGGAATTTTGTAACTGCTCTGGTTCAGAGCATCGAGACTTTTTCTCTTTTAAAACGTTTTATTTATTCAGTTGTTTGACCTTTTTGTATGTGTGTGTGTGTGTGTTTTTTTTCTATATTCGTTGTTAATTGTTTGTATGTTGTGCTCATTTTATTTTGTGTATTTTGAACTGTTGTGCCTCTTACCTTCGGGCCCTATGTGATACTATGTGGTGCATAGGGAGTTTCTTTTTGTGTCTAATTAAAAAAAAAAAACACCCCCAAAGCCTAGAGGAGGCAATTTGTTGCTGTCAAAGATCATTCATTAATGGCCTATAGAATCCCTTGTGGCCATCTTGGTGGGAAGAAACGTTCCCCTGCTGCTTGGTTCGAAAAAGCGCAGAAGAGCGGTACACTTGACCCAAGGCCATTGGTGTACATGTACCCGCTGTAACATGTTAAATTTTACAGAATGAAGGTGAGAAAATGGTCGGTCTGGAAGTAGCAACACCTGTTGAGGTTCAAATTTACTTTAAATATAAAACGTTATAATTATTTTTACATAAAAATGAAAAAACCCGCAATTTTTTCTTCGAAACTCAAAAAAGGGGGCCCTAGGGGCACGTGTTAATATTCATGGATTGACTTAAAATTTTGCAGGGATCATTTATTTGCATAATGGAACAAATTGAGGGGGCGTCGCGTAAAATATCTGAAACTTCAAAAATAAGGACCACCCTAATATATATATATATATATATATATATATATAAAGGCAACATACAAAAAGTTTACGTGAGCCGTCTACTAGTCTGCTTGCTAACTTTACAAATTCTTCAATGTTGATTTTATATCAATCAATCGCCTTACCATTTTGTAAATTTAAGAATAAGTTGAGTTTAAACGATTTAAAATATCCCAATTCAAAACTAATAAATTGAATTTAAGCAAAATTTTTTTTTAAATACATTTTAAGATTTTGCTTTTTAAATAGATGATGAATCAGTGCAAAAAATTTCAAAACTCCTGAACTGTTTGATTTTTTTTTTTTTTTCAAAATATGTCCGGACCTCCTCAATTTTAAATTTTGCACTTTGATTTAACATCAATCTTTGCGGAAAAATCCTTCGATCGTCATCAAAAAAAAAAAAAAGTATCTTCACTAAATGGCAACCTAAATCGTCATTGGTTTCATTATGAGAAGGTTTCTCCTTTATTATAAAATATCTTCTCACTCCGAACAAGATACCATCGCCTAAAGGGGAGAGCCTTACTTTATTTCTACGTGCTGCACGTATTTCAGCGAAAATCATTATCATGATGGTAACGAAAACCATAATCGTATACAAGGCTCATAATGGAAACAGCTTAGAACTAGAAGGCCGATCTTTTCCATGCAATGGAAGTAATCTTCCCGAGAAGAAAAAGACTAAAAAAGCAGTTTATAGCATATTTCAGTGTTCCTCGACCCGGAAAAAGGAAGCAACAATTCCTCTTTTTATCGGAAAGCATTCCATCCATTGTTACGAAATCCATTGTTACGAAAGGAAGTAAATTATTTTCCAAAAGTGTTGGCAACCTTAATTTGCATTAGGTTTTTTTCATTCGTTCATTCCTTCTTGCAACAAGATCGCGTCAGCAGAATATGCAAATTGCCGGTAGCATTTAAGCTCCCGGCACTTTGCTTCATGCTCTTCCCTTTTCAATTTCAACCCAAGTCAGACTTGGTTGTTTCTTTCGGCAGCTCAGTTGAGTCTGTCCGTTTTTGCCGATAAATTCGGCTTACTGCTCTTGATATGAATATCATAGCTCAGTATGTTTAACGTTTCATACTTTGACTTAGAATGTTAAATTCAGAAGTCATTTACAGTATTATGAGTTACTTAATATTGTAAAGAGCGTATTCTCAACATTTCCTTTAACATGTCATTGTATATATCATAGCCATAATAAACAAGTTACTTTTTAAATTTGGCTCTTCATGATGTTGCACAAGATAAATATGTTTTTTCAAGAAGTATCATACGTCCTGGTTGAGCTTCCACTTAAAGTTAATAAGCTGAGCACTTTTAAAAGCTCACAGTTTAACAAATCGGTTATGGGCCGTTTGCCCAACCTGACGAGATGGTATGCGTAAATTCTTAAATTTTTTTTCAACATCGAACGTGATACAGAAGTCTATCAGACGGCGGGCCAGATAAATTTTTTGCTCAACATGGAAATCTCGAAATTAAATAGGGAGAATTATTCCACATGGCTAAACGATATGAAAGCCTTGTTAATGAGCAAAAATTGCTGGAGATTAGTTACCGAAGTTGAAAAAGAGCCAGGTAAAGATTCACCGCAAACTTCAGACTTTTGTAAACGCAGAGACAAAGCATATAGTTTAATCTATTTGCACATATCTGATGAATACAAGAATTTGATAAATCAGATTGATGATCCTTCTCAAGCATGGAAGAAATTAGAACTGCATTTCCGACCAGACTCTCGTGCACGAATTATTGATTTGACAGACCAGTTTTTCAATTGTCACATTGAGTTAGGTGAAGAGGTTGATATCTATGCAAGTCGACTAAAAAATCTTATCAAACAGTTAGAGGATTTGGGAAAACCCATCCCGTCATATTATCAGTCTTTCCAGTTGATTCGTTACTTGCCTGCTGAATTTGGGCAGATTGTACAGTCAATTTACAGATGGAAAGAAGATGAATTTACGTTTGATAAAATTTTGACTGAATTACTTGCTGAAGAATCTCGTTTAAAATTAGTGCAAAAGGACTCGGAATCATCGGCTATAGCTTTTCAAACTTCCATTAAAGCGGGACAGAAAAACAAAATAAAATGTAGTTTTTGCGGGAAATGCGGCCATACGAAAGCGAAATGCTTCAAAAGAAAGAAGCAAGAATCGAATTTTGTTTGCAGTGTCAACTCCACAGAAGAAGTATCCAATGACTGGTACGTGGACTGTGCGTCGACCCATCATTGTTGCAATGACCTAAGACTCTTTGTGCATTATATTCCAAATAATGCATCCAGCCTTACAACAGCAATTAAAGGGCCAAGCTGTCCGGTTGAAGGAACTGGTAGAATTGTGCTACTTTTGAACTCTAAAGGTAATAAAGACAAATTAGTTTTAAATAATGTTCTTTATTCTCCAAACTTACGGAGAAATCTTTTATCTGGTTCACAATTAGATAAAAATGGTTATTCATTTGAATGTAAAAATGGAGTTTTAAATGTAAAATCTAAAGATCAAAGTAGAATTATAATATCTGCAAAATGTAAAGACGGGCTTTATTCTTTCTTGCCCAAATACCCTAGAAGCGTAAATGCAAAAAACTAAAAATAATAAAATCTATAAATGTAAAAATGTAAAGGAACTTAACAGTTTTAAAGAACGCGAAACTGATGATTTATCGGCAAAGCCGAAAAATCAGATTCTTTTTTCTGAAAATGATGTAAAAGTAGAGTCTAAGTCCGGAAGTTCTAATTCTAGTCAGAACTCCAACAACTCCGGCGATTTAAAATCTAAATCTAATAGTGTTTTTTCTAGTAGAAAATTTGACAACAATTTAAATGTATGGCATCAACGTTTTTGTCACATTAGTTTTAAATATATTGTTAATACTAGAAAAAATAATGCTGTAAATGGTTTAGGTGATTTTAAGAAAACTGAATTAAATTGTGAATCCTGTAAAATAGCTAAATCTAGACGTGTCTCTTACAAGCCGTTGAATAAGATCAGATCAGAAAAACCCCTACAACTAGTACATATGGATCTTTGTGGAAAACTTCCACATGTCGCAATTGGGGGATTTAAATATTTTCTGTCTATAACTGATGATTATTCTCGTAAAGTAACTGTTTTTCCGCTAAAGGAAAAGAGTCAGGCACTAGAATGTTTTAAAAAGTATCAAAAAAGGGCTGAAAGGTTTTTGAATACGAAAATTGTAAATGTCCGAACTGATAATGGACTAGAATTCTGCAGTGCCGAATTTGAGACCTATTTAGAGGAACAGGGTATAAGACCAGAACGTACAAATACGTATACTCCAATGCAAAACGGGGTAAGCGAGAGATTCAATTACACAGCTCTAGACGCTGTAAAAGCAATTTTACATTCCAGTAAATTAGGAAATCAGTTCTGGGCTGAGGCGTTACTATGTTTCACGTATGTGTGGAATCGAGTTTGCCATGAAGGTCAAACTTTAACACCTTCTGAACTTTATTCTGGGCGAAAACCTTCGGTCAGGCATTTGAAAATTTTCGGTAATCCTGTTTTTCTTGGAACCCCCAAAAATTTAAGAAGGAAACTAGATATGCGGGCCAAAAAGGGTATTTTCGTCGGGTATGCTTTAAAAACAAGGGGATATAGAATTTGGCTTCCTACAGAACGGAAAATTGTGGAATCGATTAATGTTAGATTTGAAGCAGAATCTAAGTGCAGTGGAGCCTCACTGGACCCAACTAAGTTTCTGGATTCGTCAGATTCTGACAATGATTCTGATCGGGAAAGTTTAAGTGAGGGGGAAAATGATGTTGTACCAGTGTCCGTACTGGAACACGATGAACAAAGTACAAGTCAAACCCTAATTCCTGATAAAATTGTTTGGATTCGGAAAGCTGTTCCCCGTCCTGACAAATCACGAACCGATATCTATTATTCAATTGAAGGTGCAAACGCAAGACTGCGGTCTTATAATGATGTTGAAGCGTTTTGCAGATCTCACAAAATAGAATATTTGAAAGAAAATTTTGATTTCAGTGGGAAAAATAAATTTTCAGGGAAAGTAAATTTTACAGACATGAGTAATTCAGAAACATGACTAGATGTTCGTATACCAAAATCTTTCAATGATGCTTTAAAAACGCCAGAGGCAGACCAATGGTACAATTCAATGTCAGATGAAATTCATACTATGCAAACCCGGAACGTTTGGAGTCTTGTGCCTAAACCGGCTGATTCCAAAGTAATTGGCAATCGTTGGGTTTTTACTGTGAAAAGAAACGATAAAAATGAAATTGTTCGTTTCAGAAGTCGCCTGGTAATTCAAGGTCATAGACAATTAAAAGGTATTCACTATGACCAGGTATTTAGTCCAGTCATTGAATTCTCATTGGTACGATTATTTTTTTCTATCTTTGTGTGTAAACTGAATTGGATTCATCATCAATTTGATATAAAATGTGCTTATTTATATGCTCCGCTAAAGGAAAACATATACATGTCACAACCCCAGGGATTTCAAGATCCTGAGAAAATTGGTTATGTTTGTAAATTAAATCGTGCAATTTATGGACTTCATCAATCGGGTCGTGAATGGTTTTTGGAAATACATAATGTTCTTATTGGTTTAAATTTTAAGAAATTATCATGGGCAAATTGTGTTTATATTTTTGAATCAAGTGTAATTTTAATACTTTATGTTGATGATATAGTAGTATTTTGTAAAAATAACAAATGTCTGAATGATGTTATTATTAGTCTCAAATCTAAATTTGATATCAAAGTACTCGGAAAAACGCAAAAACTTTTAGGCGTTGAATTTGAGGAAATAGACAATGCATTATTTATTCATCAAAAAAGCTATATCAATAAAGTATGCAAAACATATCAAAAATACAATTTTCCAATTGTTTCTTTGCCGATTGGTGTAGGAACTGTACTTTCCAAAGATCAATGTCCGAATTCTAAAGAAGAAACTGAAATGATGTCTAAATTGCCTTACCGTAACATTTTAGGTTGCATTTCCTTCATTGCAAGTAGAACGCGACCAGATTTAAGTTTCGCTGTAAACATATTATCTCAATTTCAATCTAACCCAGGTTTGAATCACTGGAATATTCTACTGAAACTTCTTGGCTATTTAAATTACACAAAATCTCTGAAATTATGTTTGTCTAACGTTTCAAATTTAAAAGTTGAATGTTATAGTGATGCAAGTTTTGCAGCAAGTCGCGATGATAGAATTTCGATTGGCGGAATGATTTTATTCATCGATCAATCTCCTATCATTTGGAAAACTTTTAAACAGAAATGTGTTAGCTTATCAACAATGGAATCAGAATATGTGTCACTAACTGAAGCCGCAAAGGAATTAATTTGGATTGTTCGCATAATAAATGAACTTGTAAAGTTTGAATTTATTCAGATCAAACCACAGTTTAACTTACTTTGCGACAATCAAGCAGCAATTAATTTTTCAAATTCGACAATAGAAAACAGTAGAACAAAACATATAGACATCAGACTTCATTTTTTAAGAAATTTAATATTAGAAAATTTGTTTGATTTAAATTATGTGAATACAAAACAAAATTTCGCGGATATTTTTACAAAACCTTTGAACAAAATTAAATTAAACTTTTTCATAAGACATTTTTTAAAATGAAAAAAAAAATTTCGAAGTCCAATTACATTTCCATGTGTACTTTGGCAAATTTTTTTGTAAAAATGTTCATATTATGTTATTGACTGTTGTCATTTGTTTTCATGTATCTGGAAATTCTGGAGCGGTTTAATGCAACAGCACGAGTAGGACTTTTGATGTTGTCATTCCCAATATAATATTGATGTCCTATGGATCCTTCAAAGTTCGCTGGAGCCGATGCGGGACAACAACTCAACTCATCAACTTGTTTGATTTTTTTGAAAAAAAAAAAAAAAGTGCTGTTCTAAGGACTTTAATTTTTGCAGTGCCAGAATTTCAAGTCAAGATGCTGAAATGAAATATTTCAATTTAAATTGTTATTTTTATTGCATTTATGTTCTGATGCGATCTTGATTGCAAGAGGCGGGCCATTGTTACGAAAGGAAGTAAATTATTTTCCAAAAGTGTTGGCAACCTTAATTTGCATTAGGTTTTTTTCATTCGTTCATTCCTTCTTGCAACAAGATCGCGTCAGCAGAATATGCAAATTGCCGGTAGCATTTAAGCTCCCGGCACTTTGCTTCATGCTCTTCCCTTTTCAATTTCAACCCAAGTCAGACTTGGTTGTTTCTTTCGGCAGCTCAGTTGAGTCTGTCCGTTTTTGCCGATAAATTCGGCTTACTGCTCTTGATATGAATATCATAGCTCAGTATGTTTAACGTTTCATACTTTGACTTAGAATGTTAAATTCAGAAGTCATTTACAGTATTATGAGTTACTTAATATTGTAAAGAGCGTATTCTCAACATTTCCTTTAACATGTCATTGTATATATCATAGCCATAATAAACAAGTTACTTTTTAAATTTGGCTCTTCATGATGTTGCACAAGATAAATATGTTTTTTCAAGAAGTATCATACGTCCTGGTTGAGCTTCCACTTAAAGTTAATAAGCTGAGCACTTTTAAAAGCTCACAGTTTAACAGGTTTCATTATGAGAAGGTTTCTCCTTTATTATAAAATATCTTCTCACTCCGAACAAGATACCATCGCCTAAAGGGGAGAGCCTTACTTTATTTCTACGTGCTGCACGTATTTCAGCGAAAATCATTATCATGATGGTAACGAAAACCATAATCGTATACAAGGCTCATAATGGAAACAGCTTAGAACTAGAAGGCCGATCTTTTCCATGCAATGGAAGTAATCTTCCCGAGAAGAAAAAGACTAAAAAAGCAGTTTATAGCATATTTCAGTGTTTCTCGACCCGGAAAAAGGAAGCAACAATTCCTCTTTTTATCGGAAAGCATTGTTGAGAAAGGAATAATATGCGTAATCGTTCGGTTAATATCACACGCCATCAAAAAATCAAAGGAGATATTTTTATTTGTAAAAAAGATTGCCACTACAAAAAACGCTGACGGTTTTTTTTTTTTTTTTTTTTTTTTTTTTTTTTTGTAATAGGGAAACCGAAGAAATGTTTGAGAAAAGGTTAAAATGGGAAATGATAGCAAATGGCTTTTTTGCCATTAGAAATGTAAAATTTCAAACTATCAAATGAACGAACCGCATTTGAAGCTTCGTGTCCATGTGAAAAAATACTAGATACATAGTCCATGCGAAATTACTAGACGTCGCAATACTACGACATTGCATGACTGACTTTGATTTCTTTATGGTAAAAGTAAATGCAGGAATTACTGCGAACTGTGTTTTTGGAAATTGAAATGGAAGTATTGTGTCCGAAAATGTTAAATTAACTCGTGGAATCAAAATTTTTTAGCAGTTCGTGTTAATATCTTACAGAGAGTGGTATTCCAATGCAAGCTATAAATTAAATATTTAAAACGCAAAAAAACATAAACAAAAAGGAAATACTTGAAATGTCCGTGGTGACTCACAAAGCCAAATTAATAAAAACGAAGGCAAGAATTTTGTTTTTTAACACTCAAGCAATTTCGTTGACTGAATCTTTAACGCATACTTATTTGGAGTAAAAATGCGTTTTCATTCAATATTTTTTGTTGATATTGCTAAAACTCGACAATAGCTCCTAACAGTACCAAGTACATACTAAACAAAATGATTCCGAAAGTTTGCCTGTCACTTGTTAATAAATGACTAAAGATTGTGCTAACGACCAAACGGCACGACCTTGAGGGTCACGGATTTTGACAAAATTCTAGCTATAGGTCCATTCCCACTAGATATGAGCGCAGGTAAAGCGGTTTGACTGCATAGGCCCTAGTTTCTCTGCAACGAGGGTACAAAGTTGCTAATTTTGCCCAGGAAATGCAATTGCGTTTTCATTGGAGTTTCTTAAGTTGTTACTATGTTCGATCTCCCAACATCTTTTTCATCTTTTGTAAATATACTGTGTATAAGGAAGGACACGTATTTATTTATGGGCATGATCTAAATTGGTTTAAAAGTCGAAACAATCTTGTATTTTTGTTCTTTTGTGTGCCATTGTGCAATAAATCAGAGTGTTTTCTCTTCTCCCATTTTTTGCTTATCAATGTGGGATATCTTTGATAGCAGACAATAAATATCCAGTTAAAGTAAATGTTTTTATTAGCAAACGATAAATACTTGTTAATAGCAGATGATTAATAAAAAATGAAAATAATTAGTTTTTCATTTACAAACGATAAATATCCTGTTACTATATTATTTCGGCATTCAAGTTATTGAAATTAAAAGTAGGAGCCAATTTGAATTTGAGAACTGCTTATTAAAAACTAGTATTCAACTTAATTAATTCAAAGATAAGCATGCAAACGGCTCATTCTGCAGTACAATAGCAGAAAAAGCGATAAAAATGGTAATTTTACAGGAAATACCATTGTTTTTCTGGGTCCAAATTATCAACTTTGGACCCTCGTTGCAGCCGAACTAGGGCCTATGCAGTCAAACCGCTATACCTGGGCTCATATCTAATTGGAATTGACCTATATCTAGAATTTTGTCCAAATCCGTGACCCTCAAGTTCGTGCCGTTTGGTAGTAAGTTTTTGGTTAAATTCTTTTCTCTACGCGGAACGGGGAGAGTGATTTTTCTATTTCTTCTATATACAGGGTGTATCAGTATAACGTTTATAGACTTTCAGGGCAGATAGAAAACACCTACACGATGGGAAATCACATAGCAATGCATGGTCGGATGCGCTTTCCTGAAGCGATAGTGACAACACAAAGCAAAACACAAGACACGAATAAGAGGAGAAAACATGTTTGTTATTTTTAATACAGCACAATATACTGGTTTTTTCTGGTGTGCACGATATATTTTGTTACGTAAACCGAAGCATCAGATGACGGTGCATGCTCACACACTGTTTTTGTTACACCGGGAAGTCTGGAACAAACCCGGTATTTACATTAACATTCGGTATTCAATGCGCCGGAGATGTGAGGCACGCATCACAGCCCGGGGTGGGCATATATTCGACCACATACTTTGATGACGATCGTTGGCTCCTTAATGTTCTTTTTTTTTTTAAAGTTTTTGCTGTACTAAGGATAACAAACATGTTTTCTTCTCTTATTCGTGTCTTTTCTTTTTGGTGATTTGTGTCGTCTCTACCGCGCCAGGAAAGCGTTTCCGACCAGCTATGTGATTTCCCATCGTCTAGATGTACTCTATCTGCCCCGAAAGTCTGTAAACGCTGTACTGATGCACCCTGTATACTGTGTTTTGAATTAAGTTCTTTTTTGTGCTGGGTTAGGACAGAGATCGAGGCTTTCGCTTAAATGTTTTCGTTGAACGTTCGGATTGCTAATTGATCGAAATTTGTCTCACTCACTACTCGACTGGATCGCGGTAGCGTGGTCACTTGTTGTATTAGAAGAATAGAGTTGCTGTATTAGTTTACATTTAAAGCAACTGTTAATGCAATTAAGTGAATTTTTCTAATTAATCACGCAAAATATTTTAAATTGCGCAAAATAAAATTAAATTAGGGGGGTGCGCATTTAACTAAAGAAGGAGATTTTTTCCGCATCAGAGGGGAGGGGGAGGGGTATTATTTATTCAACGAACTTTCTTTAGTTTTTTAGCATTGACATCTCTATGCTGGTACTGCTAGTTGTTTTATTAGGTGTTCCTTTTTTTTTTTTTTTTTCGTTTCTCAAGAAATCCAAACTAAAACATTACTGCTTAAGACTAAACAACTTTTAAACCGCATATTTTTGCAATTAAATCTTTTAAGCAAAACTCAAAGTGATGAACCCCTCACTTTTCCGTTCCAATAATAACATGAAATGAGTTAGCAAACAAGATAACTTCATGGCAACCACTAAACGGCAGAAGCAAAGATACTTTCAGAAAACGAGATAAAACCGTTTGATAAAATATAAACATTCCTGATTTTCTGACACTCAAAACTTAGGTAAAGAAATCAACAAAATTTCCCACTTCTATCTCTTTCATAATGAATGCGACATTCCTCGTTTACTTTGGTGTTGGGAAAATTACTCCCAAAAGATGAATTTATACGCATAAACTTTACTTAAAGCTCACCATTAATCAAGGGGTGGCGCTTTGTGTTCAAATCAACTCATTTATTATTCCGCCAAAGGAAAGGATCATTTTTCCAACCACCTTGTCTGGTTTAAGTAAAGGGACATGATTGCGAGAATGAGTTGCTCATTTTATTTTAAGGATAAGGACTTTGAATATTTTCTTCCAAATGTTTTTTTATTTTTTATACAGCGTGATTTTTTTATTTTAATTTTAATATTTTGTGATAAAAGGAAAATTAGTCTGAGGAAAACGAAAAGAAGTGAAGAAATATTGAAAAACCTTTTTGCAGAAAGTAACTCAAAGGTTGCGTTCGACGAGCTCGACCGAGAGCAACCGGTTAGTTAATCACGTGACAGCTAATAATCACGTGCTCCAATCAACCAACCAACTGCTTAGAATGGTAACCGTTGTGTTAACCGGTTGATCATAGAACGCTTCGGATAGTAACCAGTTACTTACCAGTCGACCGGTGAGTTTCGTCGAACGCAACCAGAGATAACAACGCTCAGCCGATAAAATTTGCAGAGACCTGAATATGGGGCATTTCGTGGTATTTTTGACATTTATGTAGAGTCCGTAACGTGACCTTTTTTTGCCATAGCTTTTTTATTTACCGTTTGATTTGCAAATCATTTTAATTTAAGGTGGTGTGTTGGTAGGAAAATCTCAAAATAAAATTATTTGCTAATCAAACAGTGAGTAAAAAATTTATGGCAAAAAAAAGTTCACGTTTTGGACTCTACATAAATATCAAAAATACCGTGAAGTGACCCGTATACGAGTTTTGGGGTTTTAAGGAACCTTTTTTTAAGGCTAAATGAGCGAGCTTTTTGTAACGGCATCCAATAACAGCTTTGAGTTGTATGTTGTTTTGTTGGCCTATCGGATTTTTGGAAGCTCACTTTTAAGGATTGAAAAAGGGATTCTTTGAAAGCCCAAAACACATGTATGGAGTTTTCTGCCAATTTGTGCTATTGAACGTTACTCTTCCTGTTACTACAGAACATTTTAGAGGAAACGAAACGCGTAATATTTTCAAGAATTAACTGTGGCGCAGTAGCATCAAATAATATTTATTTCATTCAAGGAGTGGAATATGAAGCATTAATTAACCCCCAAAAAATATATATATTTATTTTAGTGAGAGTTTGATTTTCATGACTTTTGCCAACTCATTGTGATCGCGAAAAATTCAACCTCGCAAAATATTTTTTATGTATAAAATTCTTTTTATATATAAAATTCGCGAAATTTTCAGCACACCGATATCTTCATTTTAACGAAAATTTCTGTTCGCGAAAATAAATGCTGTTTGCAGTATAGGTAAAAACACGTTGTAATAGGAACTGTGGCCAAAATCATGCAAATAAAAGTTAATTCATTTCATAGACATGAAGAAAACATGAGACATAGATGAAATATTACCTTTCCAGTAGTCGAGAGAATCGAGTTTGAAAGTTCAAAATCCCAGCCTATCTTCGTTCTATAGTTCATTTGAGTGGCTTTTTTTCCTTTATCAACTTCCTTTCTTACATGTTCAAATATAACAGCAAATTCTACTCGTTAAACACTCAGTGTTGCTATATTGAACAACTCGGCCAAAAATGACTATTCGCCTTTCTCCCACGTATTCTTCAAATGTAAAACTAAGAGCCAGATTGTAAACATGAGTTTCTTTTTCTGCTTTATGCCGAAAAGATTTCGTCAACTTTTCTTTCAATGTATATATTAAAGTTCCATTAAATGACAGTTATTTCATTTTATACAATTCCAAAAAGAAAAGAAACGTGAAAAAGAAAGAAATATAATCCATGAAAAAAAATTATTTTCAAAAAGTGAAGAAGAAAAAAGAAAACCCTATAAACAAAAAAAAAGTAATTAATACAGGGTTCAATAACACAACTTTCTTACTATATCCAAAACCAATAATACCCGTTGCGTGAAATAGTGTTTGTTGTTATTAGCACAGTGTAGGTGTGTATTTAAAGCATCAGATATTGCATCGGGTAGGTGACGTACTCATTGTCCATGCACCAAAAAAAGCGTATTTATGGCTTTTCTCATGAATCTCAAACATAGCAGAGGGTATGTTGAAAAGCGATAGCTTTGTGCAAGGTAAATTAGATAAAAATGGAACAACGTTTAAAAGCACAAGAAGGATAAAAAGTTTTTAAAAACGCAGACATGTTTCGGAGGCAATAGCCTCCTTCCTCAGTGCAAAATGAAAAAATGGATGAATCAAGGTCAAGGGAGAGTTTAAATGCGTAACCGGAAAGATATTGACCAATGAGTTATCAGCGAGAGCTGAGGCAAAATATGACGTATTCTAACATGTAAGATTGAATAAGATTGGAGAAAAATGCGGAACAGCAAAAGCTTTTCGGAAGCCAAGATCATTTGCAGACTTACAACAGTAGGTGAATTAGATTTTCTGGAATCCTTTTACATTCATAAAAACCTAAATAATCTTTGCAATGAGTCTTTTGCTGTTCCGCATTTTTCTCCAATCTTATTCAATCTTACATGTTAGAATATGTCATAATTTGCCTCAGCACACGCTGATATCTGATTGGTCAATGTTTTTCCTGTTACGCATTTAAACTCTCCCCTGACCTTGATTCATCCATTTGTTCATTTCGCACTGAGGAAGGAGGCTATTGCCTCCGAAACATGTCTGCGTTTTTTAAAACGTTTTATCATTTTTGTGCTTTTAAACGTTGTTCCATTTTTATCTAATTCAGAGGGTATGTTGTTAATTTCTGCCTTGATGTTGACCTTTAGGTCTTGCAGGGTACAAGCGTGGGATTTCTAAAACCACAAACAAAAAACAAGTGGAGAGTCAAGTTGGATGAACGGACTGGTCACTCCAAATGGTCCCTCATTGAAATAAGGTGCTCCGTGTAGCGTTAGCTGAAAACGACCATTCATACCCTTAAAGTACGAGTCTCACTCCGTCCATTGGATATTAATTGGTAATCTAAGTCAATTTTTTAGGGAACAAAAAATAAGGACTTGCAAGGTACAAGACAATGAGAGGGAGTCATCTACTTGATATGATTTTTAAAACTGTGCGCAAACAAAGCTTCAGATAAGCTCCTATATCATTAAAGAAATAGTAACAGTCTGATTTATAAATGGGATTCTTTATGACTTTTATAAATAGGAAAAGTCTTGCCGGACACTGCAAATACAGAATTTAAAAAAGAAATGTTGATTAAACTTTAATCTAAAACAAAAATTTCATATTTTTACTGACCAAATCATCTGTTTGTAGCTGTTTGTTTTCACTGGTAACCTATAAAACAAAAGAATATTGGAAAAGTGAAGAGAAAAATATTTTTCTTTATCTTTACTAATAATAAAGCTGAAAGTCTCTCTTTCTGTCTCTCTCTCTCTCTGTGACCTGTAACGCGCATAGAGCCTAGACCGGCCGATTTTCATGAAATTTGTCACAAAGTTAGTTTGTAGCATGAGAGTGTGCACCTCGAAGCGATTTTTCCAAAATTCGACTTTGTTCTTTTTTTATTCCAATTCTAAGAACATTTTCCCGAGCAAAATTGTCATAAGATGGACGAGTAAATTACAAAGTTATCATAATGTGGAACCGTAACAGGGGCAAGCCAATTGGCGAGAAATTCATCATACATTATTTGTAAATATACAGGCGAACTAAAAGATCTTTTAATTTTCTGCTACGGGCAAAGCCGTGCGGCTGCAATTAGCAGAAAATAAAATAGCATAAGTAACTAAGTAATTGACGCGTATGAAATAAAAGATAGGTGTTACATTCAAGGTCCGGAGACAGAGTTTTCCTATTTCAAATGACAATAAAATCCATTATGTTCTTCACTGGGCTACTGCAATATTTTTCAACTAACATGTTGTATGGATAAATTAGTGAATGATAAATAAATAAGTGAATGAAAAAAAAAATATAATGTTTAAAGGTTGAATGAGAAATGAATTAATCACCATCTTAATAAAATAATCAATGAATGTTCCATTTAAGTAACTTTATGAATGAATGAGTAAATGAATGTGTATTCAAGGGAATTTATGAATGAATGAATAAATCAGTGTCTATGAAAGTGAATTCATGAATGATTGAAAAATAAATGACTATGTAAATGAATTTATGAATAATGCTATGACTATTGTAGTAAATTTATGGATGGATGAATGAATAAATAAATGACTATGTAAATAGATTTACAAATAAGTGACACGTAAATGAATATATGAATGAATGAATAAACAAATGAGTATGTGAATGAATTTACGAGAGAAAGAATGAAAAAAAGACTATTAAAATAAATTTATGAATGAAAGGATGAAAAAATGAGTATGTAAATGAATTAATGAATGAATGATTAGGTAAATGAACTATTCTACTTTTTCCCATTCACTTCGTTCCGTATATATTATCAAATTACGCTACATGACTAAAATCAAAACAACTTAATGCTCCATAAATAAGTTGTTCTGAACTTCAGAAGGTCTTAATCTTTGAAATGGTAATATCACACAGTAGGGGAGACTGTTGTACCTTGGACCACTTCTAAAACCTTTTGGTTTTCAAAAAAAGAATGTAATTTTTATGGTTTTTAGTCATTAAAACTTAATTTCAAGCCTTTTTGCATAAGTAAAAAAATATTTTGGATTAAAAAAGAAAAAAAAATGTATTTTTGTATATTTTTTCACAAATTTTATGTAATTTGGGCCATGGTACATGATGCTCGTGTACCTTGAGACAGACTCTTGTACTTGCTTAACTGCATAACTTACGCTGTATTCAAGTTTATTGGTCATTCAACTCTCTTAAATGCCTGGTAATAGTTGACCACTTTGAATACTTTTTTGGCCTCTCTAAAAGTCATTTTTTTGTCAGGATAATTATTTCTTACTGCTTCAGTATAGCATTTTGCAATGTCCCAACATCCACTGGATCCCTCTTGATTCCGGTTTTACTTCGAGGCATGATGAAATCCTACCTAAAAAAAAGAAACAATCACTATAAAGCCTACTGTACCTATTGTACCTTGATACAGTGGTTCAAAGTACAAGATGGAGCTTGGTTTCAAGGTACACGAGGGTGCATGTTTATACAAAAGTAGTTACCCTAACCTAACAGCTACGTAAAAAGTAAAGACTAAATGTTGAATACACTTACCGAGAGCTAGGCAATAGATATAATGGTCAATCAGTTGGGTAACACTAGTCTTTAAAAGTCCAATTTCATTTAAGTAGCACTGGAATTATTTACTTTTGTTTGTACAAATCACAAAACAATCACTGTCCACATAAAAACTGGAGTTTCAACCTACAACTCACTCTTGCAAGTGGAGAGACTGTCGTGGCTGACATAGTAACGTGATTCCTCTCTAGGTAAAAGCGCTAGCTGATTAGAGTGCATGGCGCAAGGTATGCCATGGTCAAGGTACAATAGTCTCCCCTATTAAGCATCGGTACCAAACTTTGAAAATGGTTTGTATCGTTAGAATTTGTATTGTTAGGTTACTTTCTTTGAGTGGAATCAACAGCATGTTTTATATAATATCTTAGAAATTACCATTTAGGTAGCGCTTGATTATTAAAATATATTACCATTTCACTTTACCCCGATATTTCACTTTACCCCACATTCTCTTGCTCAAAAATTCACACCTTTAATATAAAATCTTGCCTAATGACTTTGATTACACACGAGGGACATAGTACCCAAATAACTGAATAGGTGATTAGAACGCATATCTCACACAAAGAATAACTTATTTCACAGTATCAGCATTTACTTCCAAAATGATACATAATTTCACTTCACTCCCTTAGGAACATTACTTCCCAAAGATAAATTCTCTGACAGAAGCATTTCACAAAGCGGCTTATTAATCAGGGGACCGTGCATTGTATTCAGATCTCTCGTTTATTATTCAACGTTGGACATAAACATTTTTCCAGACACGACACTCTTTCCAGCTTCAGTTACATGATTAGCTAGTTCCACGGCCGAGTGGAGTTGAACTGCTTCCAAGAAAATGCCTGTTCTATCGATCATGTTAAAAGCCTTTTCTTTGGAAGTCGTTTTCAAAAATGAAAATGAAGTTCGTTTTTTGAAGTCTCAATTTTAAATCCTGGACAGCTTCAAGATCTCGAAGAATACGATAATGCACTATTTTATGCGGGGAAAGTTTTGGGAGAAAATGAAAACGAAATTCTTAGAATAGTTTTTGCTTCAGTTGCGAAAATCATTTGCAGTTGGTACATTGATGGTCAAAACAGTTCAATTTTAGGGAATGTAATCTTTTTTTTTTTTCTTTTAATCAGGCCTGAAATATTAGTTTTTCAGTTAAGTTGATCATCTTAAAGTGTAAATGTAGTACAGACAGTTGTTTAAGGAAGCTTTGACGTTTTGAAGTATGAAAAGAAGTTGTATACCTTTGTGCATAAAAATCAAAATACGAAATAACAATGTCAATTAGCACAAATTGCGAATTACTGCAGACACATGGCTTTGGCGTCACAAGGAACGCGTTTTACCTTTAATTCATATGACCAATTCCTTTACACTGAAAAAGGCGCCCCTTGTAATGCCGAAACACGTGTCTGCCGTTAGCTGCAACTTGTGCTATTTGACGTTGTTATTTCTTACTTTACATGAAAAGAAATGTTGAAGAACCTAATATATTCCTTGCCTAAATGAAATGTTGTTATGCTCTATGCTAGAGGTGGATCAAAAATACAGGATGTCCGAGCAAGATCCGTACAACTTCAAAAATTTATTAAAAAAGAAACAATAGAGTTACAGCGAAACTAATTAGTACATTAGATAGAATAACTCAAAACTTTTTTTCCTATTTCTTAAGTTATGAGACCCTCTCGTAGCGTTGATGTTAGCATGCTGAAACTGTCGTGAATGGAATTGGATTATCGTCTTGATATTGTTCGTGCTACATACACTATCGTAGCACGAACAATATCAAGACGATAATCCAATTCCATCCACGACCGTTTCAGCATGCTAACATTAAACAGTAGCCACAGCTGTTTGGATGTTATGTTTCGTTTTGTTTGCGTATTGGATTTTGTTGCGATAAACCACGCAACACATTGAGCTTTCTTCACTCGATCCGCCATTGAAATAACTAAAATGCTTTAATATTCCTTTCGTGACATGTAGCGCCAAATATAGTAGGAAACATACTGCAGAAAAAAACGTTTTGAGTTATTCTATCTAACGTACTAATTACATTCGCTGTAACCCTATTGTTTCTTTTTCAACAAATTTTTGAAGTTGTACGGATCTTTCTCGGACACCCTGTACATTAAATGTTTTTCGGTTTGCTTGCGCTTAATTATTATCTTTTTTTACACAAAAGAACGTGATTTTTGAGCAATCACGATTGATAATTGTTTTCATTTGACAGTCCTTGATGTTTGGTTCCTTTTTCAACCCCTACCGTCATCTGCAGGCGCGGCTCCTCTGGTCCTGAGCAATCCGCTTCTCCTGGTCGGTGGCGTCCATGTCCTACACACACACACACACGCACACACGCCTTTACAAACATACACTACACACACGCCAACGTGCATACAAACAGGTCTACGCACACACACAAGCTTACACATAAACAACTATACACACGTAACCACCCAAGAGGAGGGGCCGGCTTGGAGGGACAGGAGCTGTTTCTAGAAACAAGTGAGTAGGGTAGTAACTAATGAGTAGGGTCATGTTGCAACTCGTGATTGCGAAAAACATAATTCGAGTTCAAAATTTCGGAATTCAAATAATATTTTTTTCTTTTTTACCGGGGAACCAAAATGGGTGTCAAATTCTAATATTCTTCTTTGAATCTCCTTTCAAAATTACCTGACCGTCACTTAATAATAATTTAATTTTTATTCCCATCTCTAGTATGGCAATGCAGTTAGATTCCATTTATCTCGTTAACCCTTATGGACCTGCTTACATATTTACTACTTCATGATGTAAATAAAACAGAAAATAAACATCTGATAATGGGGTTGCTTCCTTCAGTCAAAATTACCACTTTAAGCCACTGAAATTGATAGAATAAGCAGAAAAATAACATGGACCCAGAAAATACTTTAATTTTCCCAACAGTTAATTTTTAATTATTTTTTTTAAATGACCGATTTTTCAAACCAGGCGTGGTCCTTATGACATCACAAATGCTGGACTTTTGGCGCATCTGCCTACCACGATTCCACGTTATGATAATCAAGAAGTCAATTTAATACTGCACTCTACACTTGCTATCAACTCTATCGTTGCCACTACACATGAGTAAGGAAGCAAATTAAATATTACGTTCTGCGAGTGGCAACAGTGAATGGCATTTCAACATTTAAGATGTCATCAGCAGAAGCGTAAACAATGAAAGTGAACTGTTTAAAGTATTTTTTAAAAATATTAAACTTAGTCAAGTTCTTTAAAAAATGGTCAGATCCTATGTTTTTAAACATGCTCTTTCAGAAAAAAATACTTTTAAAATTTTGGAAACGACCCTACTATTTAAGCATTAATTGCGAGTAAGACTATTTCTGCACTATTAATCGAAAAAAAATCTATGAAGATTGAACTTAATACAACTTTTTAACTTATTTTTTATTTAAAACTTTATTTGTGTGTTTCAGCGAAGGACTGAAATTGGGTTTTTGAATTTCATAGATGATTCACTGCAAATATTGGGTGTTTCGCCGATGTCTTTGCTATGTGAATGTTGATATTCACTATCTAAAGGCTATTTCAATTAGCTCGGGTAGAACTAAAAAATATGAAATGTAACAATTGTATCACTTTCAGATTTCAATACTCAAAAATTGTATTTGTTCTTAATATCTTTATGTTTTGATCAATTTTGAAGCAGCCAATAAAATTGAAATTAAAATAGATGGTATATGCAGCTTTTCGTCAAACAGCTCTTACTATACGACTTATATGTCTTCTTCTTCTCAATTTTTTTATTTAAATTTTATTTCACACTTTAGAATTAACCTAAACCTAGAGATATTGAGACACAATTGTAATTTTTAAAGTTGTAACTAAGAAGTCATATAATTATTTTATTTCCTTTTATTTAATGCGAGAGCAAAGCTAATATTTATAAATTTTGGATTTGAAGAAAGTTATTACATTTAGTATCTGTTACCTATCTCTGTTTAAGGGGTCTAAAGACCCTTAACCATTAAAATTTTCGACTTTCTGAAAAAAATATATGTTATGCATAATTCAATTCTGAACAATTTGATACTTTATTTATTACCATAAGCAAAAACCTTTTCAAGTTATCAAAAAAAAAAAAATGCGTAAACCTTCTCCATAGAGATTTATGTTAACGTGAGAAAAAGAGGATTAAACAGCAGCTGTTTAAGCCTCTTTTTCTCACGTTGCGTTTTCTCAGGTTTCTCATTTTGCGTCCGCGATATCTCAGAAAGTTTCTCATGTATTTTCGTAAAACTTTTAATGCGTTTGTCTGGTTTATTTTTATGATTTGAACCTAAATTTATTTATTTTTTTAATTATTTATTTTTTTATGAAATTTTATAAGTTAATATCAAAATTTTAAAAAATTTTGGTTGATTTTTTTTTTAATATTAACTTTTATTTTTAGTTAAAAATTTAGATTCAGGTCATAAAAATAAACCATACAAACATGCATTAAAAGTTTTACGGAAATACATAATAAACTCTGAGATATCACGCGCGCTTAACGAGAAATCAGCACTTGAGAAAAAGAGGCTTAAACAGCTGTTGTAAACATACATTTCTATGGGGAAAGTTAACGCATTTTTACGATAACTTGAAAAGTTTTTTGCGTATGGTAACAAAAAAGGTATCAAATTGTTCATAATTTAACTATGCATAACGTATATTTTCTCCAGAAAGCCGAAAATTTTGAAGGTTAAGGGTCCTTAGACCCCTTAAAAAAAGGAACAGAAAACTTTGTTCTTGTGCACTCTCAGAAATGCACTTTCATATTCGACGAAATTTTCTTCGTTTCTGACGAAATCGCTTCCAGGGATATGCTCCGAGCGAACATTTCGTCAAATTGAGGAAACTGCTTTCGTCTCTGGTTTGCAGATGCGAATTTCGTCAAATGTAACAAAATATTTCTTCATTCTAGTTTCGTCAAATGGACAATCATTTTCGTAGTTTTGAGAGTATTAGTTTCGTCAAATTAATTTCGTCATATTTGAGCATGTTAATTTCGTATTTTTTTGAGTTTATTTATTTCTTTTATTTTAATTTTTCTTTTTTGAGCTGATTAGTTTTCTTTCTTTCTTTCTTTCTTTTTTTTTTTTTTTTTGACAATACTGACGAACCTCGTTAATTCGAACACGCTTAAAAAGAATTACTTCTAAAACGGACTTTTTTGTATTCTCTGTCCCATTGTGTTTTGTTTTTCGGATAAGATGAATTCTGTTAAGAATAATCGATTTTAATGATCCATTAAAGTTCGTTTTAAAGAGGTTCGACTGTATCTTATAAGATTTAGTCAAATCTTTACTTCAGAATCTTACTACCATAATTTCCCACTTTGATGCGCATAGTCACACTCACAGGCCCGTCATTTACGGGGGGTGACATCCCCCCTCCCTTGATTTTTGAACATTTATTCTTTAGGTACGAAAGGCCGTGGTTTTAGTTGGTTCTCTATAAAAATTTTGAAGAGTGTACACCTTTTTCCACAATTGGAAAAAAAATCGAAATGACTGGCCTGCACTCCCCCTCCCTCCGCCTAAAGCAAAAGGCAAGTATTTGTTGAAAAAAGAGACACATAAAAGATGTTAAAAAAATTTTTATTAATGTAAAAATACAAGCAGACAATGTGTTTAAAATGTAAAAATAATTATTGCAAATTCAAGTTAAAGAACAATGAAATGATGTCTGGGAATTAGGGCTTTACGATGCATCGATGCATCGTGAAATACCGATGTACAGTACACCCTACATCATTACACCGGTTTAAAATAAAAACCTCTAAACCGATAGATCGGTATGCTCCACAAGTTTGCTTACATCCAAGCTTTTTTTTTTTATCCAAGCAAAAAAAAAAAAAGAACGGAAACCCGCATGTTAGTCCGGTCCCATAAACTCCCCATGGTATCTAACTAAACCCCCCATAAGGGGGATTTTCCTGCAAAAAATCTATTTTTTGCCGGATCTTTTCCATATTTGGCACAGAGGTTCATTCTTGATGCTCAGGAACACTCATTGAGCAGTTTTCGTCCCGCTATGGGGGGGGGGACAACCCTCATGGGGGATCTCCTTATAAAAGCTAAGCTTTTGTCCGATTTTTCCAAATTTGGCACAGAGGTCCTTTGATGCTCGGGAATGAAAACACAATAGTTTTAGTCCCTCCATGGGGGGGGGGGCAACGCCCATAGGGTTTCTCCTTACAAAAACCAAGTTCTGGCGGATTTCTTCTAAATTTGGCACAGAGGTCGTTTGATGCTCGAGAATTCAAAAAGTAGTTATGGTCCCTCTATTGTGGGGGGGGGGAGAGGGAACCCTATTGGGGGTGCTTCTTATAAAAACCACGTTTTTGTCGTATCTTTTCCAAATTTTACACAGAGGTCTTTTAATGCTCGGGATTTCAAGCAGGATAATTTTCGTTCTTCTATGGGGGGGGGGAGGCAACCCCTCATTGGGGTAATTCTAATAAAAACCAATTTCTGTCGAATTTCTTCTAAATTTGGCACAGAGGTTGTTTGATGCTCGGGAATTCAGGCAGGGTAGTTTTCTTTCCTCTATGGGGGGGGGGCAACCCCCACTGGGGTTCCCCTTATAAAAAGCAAGTTTTTGTGGGATCTTTTCTGAATTTGGCACAGAACTTCTTTGATGCTCAGGAATTCTCATTTGGGAGTTTTCGTCCAGCTATTGGGGTCTTTTTTTTTTTTTTTTCAAAAACCAGTTTTTATAAGATCTTTTAACAATTTGGCACATTCCTGTGATGCTCGAGAGTTCCCCCATTTTAGTCCCGCTATGCATGGGGAATCCCCCGCGTGTGTTTTTGTCGGATCTATTCCAAGTTTGGTACATTTGTCCTTTGATGTTTGTGAATTTTCATAGGGTAGTTTTCGTGCCAAATTTGGGAAAATTCTGACAAAAGCTTCGATTTTTGCAAGTAAAACTCCCCTAATCGGGGGTTTGCCACCTATAGTGGGAAGAATAATTCAAACTGCTTCAACTACTCGCGATGTAAGTTTGGCGATGCATCAACGTGATAAAATTCCTACATCGTTCAGTCCTACTGGGAATATAGAAGTGCTACTTCCTCAGTAGACATTGGGTTCTGGAAGAATAAGACATAGGTTACTTTTATGCAGAGTTACATCAATATTTGCTCAAGAGAAAATTGCTGGGGATTTACTTCTTCATTGCATCGCATAAAAAATTCCAAAAAAAAAGATTTTTTTTAAAACTAAAGTTACACCTGTAAAGTTGACCACCCTTGTAAGTTGACCACCTGCCTATGTTGACCACTTTTGTTGGGAACGGAATTAGCCCTATCTTATATAATGAAGGAAAACCTCTGTAACTTGACCACCTCTCTATCTTGACCACCTGTCTATCTTGACCACTAACGCACACCAAAATTAGTTGGGAGTATTGTAAAAAAACCTTTGTAAGTTGATCAGTTGGTTTATTTTTTTTAATTTAACTAAGCAAATTATTTCATTTATTTATTTTTTTATAGCTTTCCAAGAATGATTTTAATGCTTTGATGCCAGACCAGCATTTTACAGACTAAATAAAACAGCAGCACAGCAGTTACTTATTTCTGGATAGGACATTTTCATTTTCAGCTGTCTTTATGAACTAGGAGAGTTCAGCTTGTTGCTCTTTGTGTTATAAGTTTTACATAAAATGACTTCAAAAAGAAAGTTAATTGAACTTGAGATTGATAAAAAGTATGAAATATTAAAATTAATTGAAAAGGGAGAAAGCCAGAGAAAATTAGCAGACACATATGGAATTTCTAAAACTAGTGTCTAATATAGTAAAAAACAAGGGAGAAAAAACAAAAATATTTGAATAACATTTTTAATTATTGTTTCAAAGTAATATTAAACAATAAAAGTGAGTTAAACAGAAAGAGTAAGGGTCAATTAGTCAAAGAGTGAAAACATGGTGCAAGAAATGACAAAAAAAAATATAAAAAGAAAAAAAAATCATTACCACCCTTTATAAGTTGACCACCTGTGTAAGTTGACCACCACAGTACTGCACCGCAAGTGGTCAACTTACACAGGTTTCACTGTACCATAAATTTTAAAGAAATAGTGCAATAAAATGTACAGCTTTAAGCTTGTATATCTTTGTTCGAAAATTAGATATAGAAAATGAAATTAGATAATCTTGAGAAAAAGCTTACCTTTTTCTTTTTTCAATCGATTATTTGTCTTATTAATTTTGCTTCTATGTAGAATGCTTGTATGGCAAAATTTATGTTTAATACAAGAAGTGTATTACTGCCTGTAGTACATACTTTATACTTTGAAGTACTTTGGTACATACTTCATATTTACCTGTATGGAACTTCAAGGGAAATTAGGTACCTTTATATAACATAATTGATTAGAACTTTACTTATTTATTAAGATAGCTCCATAAGCATTAATGCAACCATGGTCAACGCTAAGACAGAATTGCAAGTAAGAGATTCAAAGGTATGTAATGAAAATAGTGACTAGCGTATCGAGAAAAGTTTACTAGTTTTTATCACATACTTTTTATTTTCCTTTCAATTTTTCAATTGAAATTTTACATAGACATTTTATTTTGTCTGCAGCAAAAACCATTACTCTAACTTAAATTTGGACTTACTAGTAGTTCATCTATGAAATGCTTCTGAAGGGAATTTTGCTGATAATTCCTTGAAGCAGCAAATATGGCAATAAAATTAATGCTGCATTTATTTCAGCTGTAGAAACTATGAATAACGGAAAAATTCATAATTATCACAAATCAGGTAACACAAATTAACATAGAATTTAGCGTACGAAATGTGAAAATAAACAACAAAGAACGCTATATAATTGTTATTATTTTCAAACATGCTGCTAACTTACCTTTTTTTTTTTTTCAAGGTTACCTTCAATAACTTATTTTAAATTTGGGAAAAATTGAAAAAATATTGAAAATATTTAGCTGCAAAGCACAAAGATATATATTTCTTTATGGAAATTAACATTTTCATTGTAACTTAAAATGCTTTGTTTTAAATTAATACTTACTTTACTTCATGTTTTATTTTGCAAGTAAAACCATTCAAAAGAAAAAAAGAAAGAAACAGACTCAACAAATAGTGAAGTATTGATACAACATAAACAACAGACAGCTGCAGAAGGGGATGACATTACATAAACAACATAGGGTGCGACTTTAATAAGTCCGGTCAACGAGCCTAACAAAAAAAAAAGGGAGGGGGGTATCATTTCCGAACCATAAGCTGATAGCCAGTTTGCATTTATTTTTAATTGCATTAAGCGCTTTTTTTCCTCGATTTTTGTGGGCTTGTTTAAAAGGTTGCTAAGCAATTATTAAAAAAATATTTTTATGAAAACTTTTGTGTTCTTAATACTTTTTGATTATTAATTTCTTCAAAACCATATTTCAATTTGCTATTAAAATATTTCATGTAGTTTTGTTAAGAATTAACTATAGAAGATCTATTGTTTAACCATTTCAAAATAATAATCTTACCTAATGGGTAGAGCAATATTTCATTGAAAATGATAAGTGTTACGTACACTTTTGTGAGAGAGCTACTGTATAAATTATTATTGTATTGATTAAAATATTACATGTAGAGTAGAAGAAGAAAAAAATACCAGTACTTAGAGAGGGGGAGGGGGCAGAATATTTGTTTAAGAAAAAAAAATGCAGAGAAAAAAATTTTGAATTATTAAACAAAAACACTTCGTTCACCAGAATTATATTAGTAAAATTCATGAAGAAGAATGAAAACACATAACCATAAAACATATTCAACGTTGAAATTAAAAGCTTCAAATTTCTATGTTATTTATCAAGGCGCTGTATTTATTATCTGCGTTGCTGTAGCGACGGTGGAATTTTTTATGTAAGTTTAAATTCGTAAAAATGCTTTGGTCATCTTTGTCAATTGTCTAACGGGGGGAAATAAAGGAAGTACGTTTTCGGAAACAAATGTCAACAAACACACATTTTCATTTGCAAATAAAAAATAACGCTAGTTAAGCCTAACGTGGAGATGACTCAAAGTTAGTTTATACAGAATTCCAAACCAAATCGAACAGGTTGTTTTCAATTTTAATGTGTTTTAAATACAACAATGAACACAACACTTAACAAAAATGTAACAATACATAAAAGAAGGCACATTGCACATACAAATTTTAATAAATACTAACCTTTTTTATGAATCCTTTAGAATAACTGCCGTAAAATAATTTAACGAGCAAGTACAAGACTGAAACGAAAACTCCCAGAATGCACTGCAATGTGACGAAATCTGGACGAAAATTATTTCGTGAAAAATTTGAGATTTCTGGTTTCGTCAAATATCACGTGATTCAGTGACAAAAGGATCGTAGAAAATAACGAAATAGTGCTCGACGATTGCCGAATCGTCAAAATTGAGCGTTTCATTTTTAACAGTGTGTGAACAGAAAACAATGTGCATGTGGAAAACGCGGCGAGTTGGAGGCGGCCGCCGAACGTGGCTACTGTAGCCGCGCCTTGGCGACCAGTAACATATTATAGGTGGTAGCGAAAAAGAAAAAAAGGCTTACCGCAATCTATGCACTAGCGGCTAGAAGTCAAAATAATGAGACGCTGCAGGTTTGTGTGCTATCGCGCAAGCACAGATAACAAACCGTTTCTATGACATATAAAGTAAAATAAAAATAGTCTTTAAAATGATATATTATTAACCCCCAACACACAAAGGAAAGGAGTTATAAGTTTGACGTGTCTGTTTATCTGTGTCTGTCTGTGGCACTCTAGCGCCTAAACAGAAGGACCGATTTAGGGGGGGAAAAATCATTGGAAAAGAGAGTTGATCGAGAGTGTTCTTAGCTAGGTTGCGTCTTTGGATGACATTAATTAACGAAGATATTAATCAAAAACCTCTAAAAGGTTTTTGATGATTTTTTCAGTGAAAACATAGTTAAATAATTTAAAATTTAATATCAAAATAAAGAGAATTTTTTTCCCGCGTCTGATAGAATGTGTTTGTTACTTCCATGTTACATAGAATTCGACTTACAATGTTTTTTTAAAGCAGATTTTAATAACGGCTAAACCTTTATTCACGCGATTGATCACCGAATTCATTGTTGGCCGATAAGGAAATTAAACGCAATGATTTAAAATTTTATCAGTTGCCAGTTTCTATTTGTTAGCAGATAAAATACTTGAAATTAATTTTTAATAGTATAAGGCTTTTAAAAGGATATTCAATTTTCCCACTTGATTCTACAATTGCAACTCAGTCGGAGTTTTTTTTTATTTTTATTTAATTTTTAATTTTACATGGCTTGTTCATTTGTTTATCGTCGCCTCAGAGCAACGGTAGGGTATCTTAGTGTTATTTCTGCGATTAGATGTCTTAGTGTTGTTCTGGCGACGATATGCTGAAAAACTCATCATATTTCTTTAACGAAAGAAATAATGATTTGTGAGTAAATTAGCTGCATTAAGCTCAGAATCATACAGGAAGTTTTTTAACAAACTCTTCCACATAAAAATATTCACATTTTCAAAACATCCCAAAAGAATTGAATCAAGTCTCTAAAAAAATCGTTTGGTAAAAATTACCTTTCAGAAAATATCTAACTAAACTAGCCAATTCGCAACTCCAGAGCTTGAATACGCTACCTTGCGGTGATTAATAATACTAAAGAAAAGGGTAAAACATTCCATTCCACGTGTTTTCTTTTGGGTAAATTACACGCTTCAGACAGTTTGTGGTAATGTAATTTCAGAAGTATAGAAAAGAAAGCTTCCAATAAACACGATGAAAAATAACTGTAATTCACTAAGCGTCAAAGCAAGTTATAAGTTACGGCATTTGTTTGTTTTACCTTTTTCATCCGCCATTGCACAGTGACTGCAGCGTCCCCGTTAGGTTACTGGAGGGAAAATACGACCTATTTGGCAAATAGTCAGCAAATTATTCAATGGTGTTCAAATTATTGACATGTGTTTAACTACACAACAAAACAAATAATTAAATTATGCGATATCATTCGATTCATTTGTAACTCATAAACATGAGCAATAGATTATTCAAATGACGGAATAAATTTAAGGAATTTCGCCCCTTACTGAGACACTGAAAAGGCCGAAAATATTTTCATAACATTGAAATGGGGGGAAATAGTTCCCATACTTCCATTGTTACGTTTGTGCCCGACATAACGGTTTAAATTGAAACATAAATTGCGAAACTGCCACGAGAACGGCGCGACCGCTGAAATTAAATTTTTGCTGTCACAAAGCAGAGTAAAGATATGCAGCGTTAGTATGAAAATGAAAATATTTTATGCATCACGTTGAAAATTCAGTGAAGACTTGAAAATGAATTATTGAAGAATCGTTGACGGTAAAACGGTCTATGATAACAATATTATCAATGGGATTGTTTCCTTAAGTCAAAAGTACTACTTTTAGTCACTGAAAATAACAGAATAGACAGAAAAAATAACATGGAGCAAGAAAAAGCTTTTATTTTCCCAATAGTTATTTTATTTATTTTTTTACACGTCCAGTTTTGGAAATGAGGCGTGTACTTTGTGACGTTGCAAGTGGTGTACTTTGGCGCACTACTCCATTAGTGCGTTGAATGTTCAAGCAATCGTAATGGTAGTTTTGAGTGAAGGCTTTTCTGAAGCAAGCATAAAATTCATACCATCATTGAGCAATAATATTTTTATCTGAAACTAATGCTAATAATTATCTTTGCGTTTTGCTAAACTATTGCGCTCTGCGCTAATGGTATCAGTGAACGGCATTTCATCACTTGTAATGTCATGAGTGGAAACGTAAAAAATGAAATTGAATCTGCGCACCAATTAAAATTGCGCATGCTCTGTCAGAAAAAAATGCTTGTAAAATTTCGAAAACAGCCCAATTCTTTTGGGTGAGGGATAGTAGAACGTGATTTGAATACATTTTTCTGTGAATATTAATACTACTAACTGCGTCGTCCGGCTTCGCATGGTCCACCTCGAAAATATAGGTTATGTCAAGTGAGGCGAGTTCAACACTCAGGCTTGAACCAAAAAAAAAAATCAGTGAAATTTTGCGGCAGATTGCGGAAAAATAACCAAAAGGTAAACATTTTAAATCGCCCGATTACAGGAAAATCCTTTAAAACAAAAACAAGAATTTAACTTGTTCAGATTCGAGAAAAAATGGCAACAGATCTTTCATTTCAATATGATTTTTTTCACGCTATAAATTTTAATAAAAGCATTGTTGCGGAAAGTTGAAATGAAGCACTGAATAATTTGAATGGAAGAAAGCATTCGAAAAAAAAAAAGGAATTTTATGTCAAAATCCAAGCTTTATAATTAATAGTTTTTTAATGATGTCTCCGCTAATTATTATCGGAGGATAATGTAAAATAGACAAACATAAACCCGGGAAGATTACGAGTCCATCCATACCTGATTCTATGATCAGTTTACTGTCGTTCGGGAGAAGTAACTTGGACATAGATACCTAGGTACATACATAGATACATACGCTCAGTTTTTAATTATATAAGATTTTAAACTATATATCGCACACTCGGCAAGGAAAGTGACACAACTAAAAAAAAAAAAAAAACAGAATTCGAGAAAATCAAACCTTTACGTATTACTAGATTTTAAAGATTTCGTCTCAAATATTACAATAAGCGTAAAAACGTTATAATATAATGTTTACTGGTTAGATTTTATTGCCAAATTAGTAATCTTTACTAATAATAAAGCAGAAAGTCTCACTGTCGGGATCTCTGTCTCTCAGGATCTCTCTCTGTCCGGATCTCTGTGAGGCGCATAGCGCCTAGACCGTACGACCGATTTTCACGAAATTTGACACAAAGTTAGTTTGTAGCATGGAAGTGTGCACCTCGAAGCGATTTTTCGAATATTCGACGTGGTTCTCTTTCTATTTCAATTTTAAGAAAAAAATTATCATAAGACGGACGACTAAATTACGAAATTATCATAACATGGAACCGTAACATGGGCACAAACCAATTGGCGGGATACAAAATTATCAAAACGTGAAACCGTAACATGGATGCAAGCCAATTGGCGAGAAAATTCACCATACATTATTCGCAAATATACAGGCGAACCAAAAGACCTTTCAATTTTTCTATTACGGGCAAAGCCGTGCGGGTACCACTAGTAAATAATAATAGTGTTATTAAAGTTTGAATAATAATAAAGTTGTATAAAGTTTGAAGGTTTTTCTTCTGAATTATGAAAATTTCATAATGTATTAGTATTGGGTACATCATTTTTATGCCACTATGTACCTGGCATGTAAGATAAGTTTATGCAAGTTTTGTGACAAGAAAATGCTTTAAATTTAGATTTCAAATCAGCAGCTTGTAGGGGAGAGTGTTGTATTTTGGGACGTTTGTACCTTGAGACTACTAATTTCTAAGAATCGATTTTTAACAGCCATGTTTTTGTAGTCTATTTTCTTCTTTTTCATTTCATTTTCTGTCTGTATTTGTAAATTTACTCAAATATTATTTTATTTTGTTATGAGAGAGAAGTACTTTGCGAAAATAATTTGCTTTTGTGAGAAAATAATGATAGTGCATCTAGGTTGAACATTATTTTGGTTTTTCTTAAACCACGTGGTGATTGTACCATGGGACAGCCAAAAATTTTATATTTTAGGAGACGTTTCAAGGTACAACATATGCATGGTTCTTAATAATTAAGATATGTTTAGGATCACGGAACAATGTTCTAATCTTATGTAGTCTTTTAAACACATTTAATGTCTGATAATAATTCATAATTCATAATTAATATTCATGGTTTTAGTCACTACCATCAAATAAAATTTTTTT
Source organism: Uloborus diversus (assembly GCF_026930045.1). Lineage (NCBI taxonomy): Eukaryota > Metazoa > Arthropoda > Arachnida > Araneae > Uloboridae > Uloborus > Uloborus diversus. Next base: position 193,552,471 of record NC_072732.1, on the reverse strand, counting down.
GTTTGTTTTCTTGCGCAAAATTAGCTTAAGTATATGGCTGTTTCCTGAATCATAAAGACTTTTCCATAGTACAACAGGATGTGTCCCAAGGTACAGTCGGATGTTGTTCCTTGGGACAGGTTGGAACATTTACTATAAATGGCTGCCAACATTTTATTTTCAAATTGTCTACTTTGAAAAAAATATAGTGCATAGAAGCGTGTTAGGGTATTTTGATGTGACTTTTAGATTTTAAATTTGATTCAAATAATTGACGTTAAAAAATAAAATATGAAAAGTGTCCCAAGGTACAACACTCTCCCCTACGTTTTTCTAAAATTTTGTATTGCGTCACTTTTCATGCCGGGGAGAGATATCTCATCACCTCAGAACAACAGTAGGATATCTCACTGTTACTTCTAGTTTTAAATAGCATAATGTTGCTTTGAGGTGACCATATATGCGTGCGTGCATCCAAAACTGCCGAGTATAAAATAGTGGTATTGTCCGTTTTTTACGAGAAGGCACTTCGCCACGCCTCCTCGAACGCTGAGTTCCATTTTACGCGGGGGTGATCGGTAAGCAATCCGCGCGCTTCTGAAGGCGACAAATCTAGACATCCGTAACTTGGGCGTGCATATAAATGTGCAAAAAAGTCTTAGGTTCCTTTACATCACTTTCTTCACTTGTCTGTTGTCAGTTATTCTTACATTTTTAAAAACTGCTGCTTTTACAACAAAATGCTGTGATCCGAATATACCTTCTGCCGAAAACAGGGAAATAGAATCATCGGATACCACGTGACGAGGGAGGAGTCGCCTTCTTCTGGAAAACGGACAATAGTAACAGTTCAATTTCATAACTTACAAAAAAAAAAAAAAAAAAACTGTTTATATACATACATAAAAAGCAGCCAAATGAAGTTTACCTATAACTCATTTTAATGATGACTATTTAACTTTACCATATTAATTTTCAACCACCCCGTAAGCCCCCATCAACAAATTAGTATCTTCAGACCATCACACCAAACAACTTCTGTTATCTTTTATACATGATTGCAGTTGAACCCCTTACATACTAGGCCACAGTGTAACGGGGCTTGTTTATACTGTAGACGCTGTCATAAAAGTCCTGTTTTCTTTTGCTCACAATTATCTGTAATCACGCACGTCCACTACTGTTTATAAGGGTGAAGATCAGAAAAAGTGCCAATATGATCATGGAAATTTTGGATTTTTAAAGATACTCAGAAATTAAAGTGAATAGGATTGTTTACCTACATTTCTGTTACAGATTTTCTTTTTTTTTTAAATTACGGGCAAGATCAAAGTAAACATTTAAACCCATTTTAGGGGGGTTTGTATTTAAGTGTTACAGATCTGACAAATATTACAAATTTTTATACTTAATGGACATGATAAATAACCTGTATAATTTAGATGAATATAATATAAATATGTAGTAAATATATGTATTTTTACAGACATTTTAATTAAATTATACTATTGTAACATCTCACGTTAAAAATTTCAATTTAAAAATATTTTTAGAAACTGAAATTATTAATAATAGATTGGGAGGAAAAGTGTGTAGCTTTTGGAGCAGTAGTTACGAACGAAGGTCTGAATATTTATGTAAAAGAAAAGAGGAAGGAAAAACAAACATAAAATTTTGTTAGAGAACTCAAATTTTTGGGAGATAAAAATATTTTAGAAGAATATTTTGAGAAATTAAACTACTTTTCAATCATGAGATAGTCAACAAACTCATTACAGAAAGAAAGCATTGTGAAAAACATCAGTAACGCACGCATCAATTCAGTAACAAATGGTTTCTACCTATGTGCTACAGACGTAATTATTGCTGACATGACGAATTGCAGTTTTTGATCTCTGAACATTGCTAATTAAGAATTCGAAAATGAAGAAGCCTTTTTAATTTCATCGCAGAAAAATTATTTTTAATTATGCAAAAACAGTTTGAGATATTAATTTATTTTCCGTTTTAATTTGCGCTACCGATATGACGCTTCATTTGGTGGAAACAGAAAAGTAAAGATTGGAAAATTCTACCTATACTTCTATACAACTGAAGTGAAAACTTTCGATTGGAACTTATACATCACATAAAAGGTTGCATCAAGCGCAATCTATTGGAGCCAAATAAATGTTTTTAATGGAAATAACCACACCGGAAGTTTGCGCTTCAGACATGGTATGAAAACGTGGGAGAAGCATAAATTGCTTTTTTTTTTATCGACGTAAATTCATTTTTTCTAAAACACAAGAGTCAATTTTCACAGAAAACATAAAACATGTTACTTCGTTTTGTATTTGTTTCTGCTGTGCTGTTTCATAATGCGCAGGATTATTTTTGAAACATGCGATTTGGACGTTGTACAGTTGCCGACATGATTTTGGAGCAACTGAAAGAGTTCCAGTGTCATATATTAAAGTAAAACTTCAAAATTTTACCATGAATTATATGCGTCAAAGTTTACTACGTAGGTTGATCCAAAAAAAAGTTTACAAATAGAAGCATTTGAAACGTAAACAATGTGGAGCGAATATTTCCACCCAGGGTAGTTGACGGATGGCGCTAGTTGTCCTACAGCAGTTCGACGAGTAAGCAAGTGGAAAACCGCAATATGGAAGGTTCAAGTGGGAGCTCTGGAATCGACCCCCCCCCCCCCATACATCCCCGATTTGACTCCCAGTTACTATGCCCTTTTTCCGGACTTGAAGCGAAACTTATCCGGAACACGGTTCAACACCGACGATGCAGTGAAAACAGCTGCGGAGAAATGGCTAAGGAGCAGGAAGCTGATTACTACTAAGCCAGGATAAATGAGTTGGTCGAACGTTCTGCCAAACAAAAAAGGCCTAAACAAAAAGGTTTGACGATCATGTGGAAAAGTGAAGGCCGGATGTGTCTCTTAATTCCCATTTGTATCTTGTTTCTATTGTTAATAAATACATTTTCGTTTGCCTTGTAAACTTCATTTTTTTTTGGATCACCCCTCGTATATGATGATAAATCTTTTTTTGGTTTTCAATTGGAAGTGCTTGAGAAATTCATCTGGAACTTAAATTAGCACTTTTCCTGATATTTACCCATGAACGATGTCGACTTCTGCCTTTCATTCCATGCTTTTTATGTTCTTAAAGAAAACAACATAAGATTCCATCTACAAAGATGCCGCGCAATGAGGGAGGGTGAAATTGCATCAGTTTAAAAAAAGGAGGACAGAGGGGATGACAAGATGTGTAACATCACGAAATTTTTGAAATGGAATGTGTTTATGAAACATACCGTGACTTGTGACAAATGGAGGAGGAGGCGAGGTATACGTACAGACCGACAGACATTTTAAACAATTGTCAATACTGGATAAGTACCCCCCCTTGAAGCGTCTAAAAATCTGTCTAAATTCGAAATTTAAAAAATGTTACGCACATAATAATTTTTCCCATATTTTTGATGAAGAAGAAAAAAAAAACGGTACAAGTTCCAGCCAGGAGTTTTCCACGTAATCTTTTGCTGTTGTGCTAATATTAAAAGTGTGGCATTTAAATTTTTATATTAGTTTCAATAAAAGCTCAAACTCTGGGATTTTAGAAGTTTTAGCTAAGAGTTTAGATTACCTCGCCATCATAACAAAAATTACTCATTTTGTTTTCATTTTTCCATAGTGTTTATTATTCATTGGCTCTGTTTTGGATCCTGCACTTCTCCTATTCTTACTGCTTATACTCACACAAATCACATTTAAAAACATTCTTCTAGCGTAATATTAATTAATTATCACGCATTTTATGATTTTCCCAACAATTTCAACTACCTTTGCTGCAAAACCGAATGCCTTTCAGAAATTTTTATTGATGTATTCCATTCAAGAGTATTGAAACGAAGTGACAGCAGCCGATAAATTTGCAGATTAAATCTCTCTCGCACCTGTAGGCAGAGCAAATGGATGGGAATCGATTTGCAGTGCATAGAACTCCTGGAAGGCATTCTTATTCGCCTCCGCCCACAGCACTCGAATGTTTCCTCGGTGCCACATAAATAATATTTGATACTTACTGGAACAGGAATATTTAGCTTTTCTAATGTATTGCGAAGTTTTGAGAGGGTAAGAACTTTTTTTTTTTAAATGATTGGTGGTGGTAAAGAACTAAGATATTTTAAGTATGTAATATGAGCCCCGCTCCACAAACCTCCTTTCAATCCCTTAACCACTTTTCAATCTTGTAAGCGATCATAATTTGATAATTGTATACAAGGTGGGTAGATTTAGCACATCCTGTAAATATACTATTACACATTATGTTTTAATACTTGGAAATATAAGCAATTGCTATACTCTTTTTAATAATTTATGAGGGGGGTTTTTTTAAGTTGGTGTTTAAAATAATATTTAACATCATTGCTTACAAAACTTTTTTTCTTTCCAATGGCAGTGGGGTTTGAAAAAAGGAAAAAAATATAAACCAAAAGTACAAGAACATGAGCATAAAAAATAGTCATTTCCACACTTTTCTACTCGCCTCCCAGTATCGCTCTTCAACTGATGATCCATGGAGAACTCTGCACTGAAGAAGATGGCGGTCATCCACAATCAGCTGACTTCGGCCATGGGGGCAATAAGGATCAGGGGACAGGTTGATCCTGTGTAAGTGGGCAGCAAGACAGTCATGTCCAACAGCAAGTCGGAAAACATCACATCACACCCGAGGGTCCCCTGTTCCTATCACAGTAGTGACATGCCCAGATTAGGGAACCTCGGGAAGTTAAGTCTGAAAACAGCAACTACTTCCTTGCGTATTGGGTTGATGTCCTTCAATGTTTTGTTATATACCCTTTCCATTAGTTGAGTCCGGAAATTGTTGGAGGCTTTACTTTCAAACACTTGTTTAAAAGTTAAATATGGGACCGGAATAATGTCAATTTGTTGAATGGTGGTCCCCTGATTACTACACTAATAAATAAATGTTATGTTTTCCTAGGTGCCTTATTCCTAGCCAATTTGGTGCTCTTTATTGACACCCAAATTGTTTTGCACCCGAGACTCTATATTCTTCAGCATGACCCCCCCCCCCCCTTAAAAAATGTTAGTCTGCATCCGTGTGTTTAAGTGAATTTCGTTGCAGTGAAGAAATGTGTTTTAGAGAAGGCTTTGATAATCTTCAACTCCAACCTGCATTGAAATTATGTAAAAAATCTCAATATCGGTGTAACGAAATTTGTTACTACGAAACGATTTCGCTGGTCCCTTGGACTTTGATAAAGCAGTATTAGACTGTATTGTTTTGTAAAACAGTGTTTATTGCTAAGCAATACAATTTTAAAAAATTAATTTATTTACTTTTTCAGCCACAAAATTCATTTTTAAAAAAATTAAGAAATAACATTTAAAACAAAAACCCAAAATAATGATGCAAAAAAAGGCATAAAGCGTATATAATGCATTTAATTTAACACTTCGTAAAAACTTTTTGACCTTTTTAGGAATTGGCGGATAGGGAGCAATGCCCCCTAGTGGAAGAAGAATGACTGGGTGCGCGCAATGCCTTCCTCTAAAGTCAAAAGTTCAGAAATTAGAGGTGCCTGTCTCGAACCTGTAGAGACTGACGCGCCAGAGGAGGTAGGTTATGGGAAGACGCACAAATGTTTGAACATAAAGTAAATAAAAATTTCATTTAAAATTTAACTTTCAGCAAAATTGTGTTTAAAAATAATTTCTAAGAAACTTACAGAAAAATGAATATTTGGCGCAATTTAAAATTTATCAAAAATAGAAATATTATGGGAGCATTTTCTTATGGTGTTTTTTGCCACAGTATCAATTTTAGAAACTTTTGATTGTGAAAGCTTTTAGCGGGTGTCAAGAAATCACTGACCTTGTATCATCATGATCAGTTAAAAATTTGATTATTAGAATTTTTGACGCATTTCAACTGCTACTAAATTTGCTCTCATTAATTCGCCTCTCCAAGTCACCTAGTATTTTTATTTTCAAAAACTAGGTGCGAGGTATGATTTGGCGACAATGGTCAGCAAGATAATACGTTCGTACCCCTGATCTACTTGCTCCTAAAATATTTATTAAAGATTATCATGACACAAAATGACATAGTTTTAGCATTAAAAACACAATGAACAACTGAACTAGATGAGCTCTCTCTAGATTTCTTAAAAAACTTCTCCCAACCATAATGACAAATTCATGCAATCTAATTTGCGTTCCGGTTTTACTTCTCTTCCAAGAAAAATTAGTTCTACTCCCACATCGTCCTTGAACTTCCATTAGGGCTGATAAAAACAAAATTTTCACGCCTTTTAATGGCATTAATTAAAGGTTTTCTTCCATGCTAAAATACTTATCACACGGAACGAGAATTCTTTTATCCACTTTGACATTCATTATTCCTCAGCCATGCCTTCTCCCGAGGGATTAATTTTCTCCTTCACATCAAGAAGGGAGAAAAAAAGGGAAATTTATGATCAACAGCGTGTCCGATTAAGGACAAATTGTAAAGCTAGTTAATTCCGTTGTTTATAATCAAGTAATGCATGGTGTTTAAAAAATACGCAAAGGAACCACGATTTGAATAAAAAAGAGATGTTCAGAATATTAAATCTTTCTGACGAAATAGAGTTTTCGTGTATATTGTGATAATGTTTCTTTTAAAATATTGAAAACTAGCATTTACAAACGCATTTGCACGTTTAAAAAAAATGACTGCTTTGAGAATTTAAAGTTTTGTGTTGTAATGTTCGAAACTTCTTTCGTTAAGGCCATGAAAATTAGAAATAAAGTAACGCACGATTTTCAACAGTGATGTTGAAGCAATTGTTGGTATAGAACCAGTTAAAACATGAAGTTCTTTGAAAGCTTTTACGTGCATCGAGGATCGATTACTTTCTGGCGTTGTTTTATTTGCCATGTTATACAGTTATTAATTATTTAAAGGTTCACAGAAACAAATTATTTTTAAATGATTCTTTAAAACAATTTCAAATGACTAATTTTTTAAGGCCATGTCACACGTAGCGAAATTCGTTCAACCTGACGATCAACTTCGGTTCGACTCAACCGCGAGCGCGAATTCCGACCGGAAAATCCCCGTGTGCTATGCTTTCAGAGGTTGAACGTATTCCATTCAACTTTTTATCTTCTCGGCAAAAAAGTTGGATCAACCTCAACTTTCAGCCAATCAGGAGGAAGCAATCCTTTGACCGGTTACGTCAAATTACAACATGGCTGTCTGTAACAACATCAACAGCGTGTGCAAGGAATGGAATAAACTGCTAGAATAACTTCAGGTGAGTTATTATTACTATATTTTCGTCAAAAACAAATATGAAACGTAATACTTCATAAACCTCCACCTTATTATTGTGTTCAAAGGTCAATTTCTAGTTCAAAGTCGTCGTAAGAATTTCCTTGCCAAATTCGCCAATCTCGTAGTGTGCAATCTTGCCAAATCAATGAATGTTTGTAAACAATCTGAAGCAAGAGCAACGGTAATGGGCCAATCCGTAGAAATCACCCAGGCCGTATTGTTCGACATTTTTGATTTTCCTAATTTTTTTACTAGTTAATTCTCACTACTAGGTGAGTTCAAAAGTGTTAAAAGAAAATTTTTTAGACTCATACTTTTATTTAACCCACCGTTTTAAGTTTGCTTAGTTGCCGTTTTTGGACCAAAAACAAGTTTTACGTAAATGAATCTAACTCGGTTAATTTTACAGTTATCAGGACAAAACAAAATCCTACATCACCAGAAGGATGCCCCAGATACGATTTGCTTGCAAAATATTATTTAAATGGTGAGAAAGGTGAAGAAAAAAATTAACAATTACAAACTGAAAATTAGCATAAAATACGAGTTTTAGTGCAACAAAATTAGTAAAAGGAGGAGAGTCTCAGCTTGTAAATTCGATGGCTCGCAAAGGAATAAGCGTGGACTGTATAATTTTAAATAACTATTTTATTTTATCTTAAAGTAGAAAACTATTAGCTCAGTTAACATGAAACCAGAAGACACAGCTTCATTTCACATAACATAATGGTTGAATGACAAAAAACATGGCTTGCAATGCTGAAAAAGTTCTTACAGTTCGTTGCCAATCGGTAATAAGAAAAACAATAAATAAATGCAAAGGCTTTGCACAAATATCGGGAGGAAAGTTGGATAATTCTTTTAGGTAATCAACATCCCGGGCAGCCTTGAAATATTCAATTTCAAAGATATAAATTTTAATTTGAAGGAGTCATTTGAGTATTATCTTGAATTGGAAGTATACAAATATTGGAAATTGATCTTTTAAATAAACCATTGCATGTACGCACTATGACCACTCTTACCTTACCATCTTTCCCAGGTATAACTTCAGTCACCCGGCCTATAAACCATTTCAATGGAGGCAAATCAGGATCTTTCAAAAGTACCATCATTCCGACAGTTATGTTGTTTTTATTGAATAACCATTTAGATCGTTGTTGCATATGGCTTAGAAAATTATTTGACCAATTTTTCCAGATACTTTGCGTCATTTTTTGTAATTTTTCCCATTTTTTAAGTAAATTTTCATTCACATCAGTAAGCTGTGGTTCAGGAAGGGCAGTCAATGGCCTACCAATTAAAAAATGGGCTGGTGTTAATATTTCAAAATTTTCAGGATCGGAAGAAAGAGGTGATAGAGGGCGAGAATTTAAGATGGCTTCAATTTGTATAGTAACGGTTAAAAATTCTTCAAAGGTTACTCTAGATGTACCTATGGTTCGTTTCAAGTGGTACTTAAAACTCTGAACTCCTCTTTCCCACAATCCTCCAAATGAGGGGGAACGTGGAGGAATGAATTCCCATCTAATTTCTTCACTTGTCACAAAATTAGTAAAGCATTGATTATTTTTTGCAAGTTTAATTAAATGTTTAATTTCCGAAGATGTACCCTTGAAATTTGTGGCATTGTCACTGAAAATAACTGAGCTTTTTCCACGGCGAGCGAAAAATCGCTTCAAAGTAGCCATAAGAGCATCAGCTGTCAAGTCTGTTACAATTTCAAAGTGAACCGCTTTAGTTACCAAACAAATGAATATTGCAACATAGATTTTTTGATAAGTTCCCTTTCTTTGCCCTTTAAACTTTATTTGAAAGGGGCCACAAAAATCAAGACCCACATTCGTAAATGGGGGACTAGGCTTTATTCTTTCACCTGGAAGATCTCCCATGATTTGACTTACACTAGAGGGTTTTACTTTAAAACATCTTACACATTCATGTACAATTTTTCGCGCAGTGTTACGTCCATTTAATGGCCAATAATGTTGTCTAACGGCATTTAGTAGACCCTGCGGACCAACATGTAAATTACATAAATGAAAGTGCAAAAATATGATCTTAGTAAAATTTTCATTTTTAGGCAAAATGAGAGGGTGTTTCTGATTATAGGCAAGATCAGAATTGGACAATCGTCCTCCAACTCTCAATAAACCATTCTGGTCTAGAAAAGGGTTAAGAAACCTTAACGGACAATTTGGTTGTACTGGAAGTGATTTCTTTAAAGCTTTAATTTCTGCAGGAAAATTCTTACCTTGAAAATGTTTGATTAAAGCATATTTAGCATATATAAATTCTTCAGTAGACAGAGCTCCACTTAACTTACTTACATTTCTACAATTATTTACAAACCTAAAAATAAATGCTACAATACGAATTATTTTTACAAAATTATTGGACAAATTTACTATATAATCAAAGAAATCACATTCATTACTTGAAATTAAACTAGGAGAAGTGTTAACCTTAAACTCTTGTTTAAATGGTTTTTCTAAATTTTCATCGAAACTGATGTCATCATTTTTGAGCATTGATGAAACATCAGGACCATTAAACCACAGTTGACAGTCAATTAAAGATGATGCGTCTAAACCACGTGACAAAACATCAGCGGGATTAAGTTCAGATCGAATGAATTTCCACTTGCAGTTTGCAGATAGCTCTTGAATTTTACTTACTCTATTTGCAACAAAAGTTTTGAGCAAGTGCGGTGATGTCTTTATCCAGTTTAGAGCGATCGTTGAATCCGACCAGAGATTTATTTCAGCTATTTGGATCTTGAGAGACAGGATTACTTTGCGCATAAGTTTCACTAAGAGGAGACAGGCGGATAATTCTAACCTAGGAATGGTTAGAGTTTTGATAGGAGCAACTCTCGATTTGCTACCAAGAAGTCGGCTGGAACTTTCACCGGTTTCTGAGTAAACTTGTGTGTATATCACTGCACCAAATCCTTTTTCAGATGCGTCACAAAAACCATTGAGGGCAATTATTTTATAATTTGGAGTTAGTACGAATCTTGGTATTTTCAAAAATTCAATAGTAGGGAGCTGTTCAATAAATGAGAGCCATTCTTGCAGAGCAGGAGCTGGCAAAGGATCCTGCCAGTCTAGCTGAAGGAGCCAAAGCTTTTGCATAAAAAACTTGGCTTTGCTGATGAGGGGTCCCAATAATCCAAGTGGGTCGAAAAGACGAGCTATTTGTGAAAGAACATCACGCTTTGTAGGCTTTGTATTTGTTGCTATAGCAACCTTGAAACAAAAGGCATCACTAGAATTGTTCCATAACACTCCTAGAGTTTTCACTGTGGCTTCAGACTCCTTGTCGAATGAGAAAACTTCAAAGCCATAAGGTACGTTGGAGCTGCACCACTTATGAAGCGTCATGCCTCCCCGTTGAAGTAGCTCAACTAAATCATTTTGAAGTGTCCTAAGCTCTTGTTCGTTGGAAGCACCAGACAAGCAGTCGTCCATGTAAAAGTCGTGCAAAAGGACGTCAGACGCACGAGGAAATTCCTTTTGCTCGTCTAATGCTAATTGCTTTAGCACTCGTGTTGCTAAGAAGCTTGCAGGAGCAGTTCCATACGTAACAGTTTTTAAACTAAAAACTGATACAGGTTCACTAATATCTTGCTTCCAGAGTATTTTTTGAAAGTGAGTTTGATCAGGGTTGATTTCAATTTGACGAAACATTTTGCTAATATCAGCGGTAAATGCAAACCGGTGCTTACGAAAGCGTAGCATTATAGCTAAGAGATCATCTTGAATAACACCTCCTTTATAAAGAACATCGTTCAAAGAGATATTTAAATTGCTTTTCTGACTTGCATTGAAGACTACGCGCAGTTTGGTTGAAACACTTTCAGGACGCAGTACCCCATGATGAGTAAGAAAATATTCAGAATCGTAGATGTCCTGAGAATCAACAATTTTTTCCATGTGACCCAAAGTTTGATATTCGTCTAGAAATTCAGTATACATGGCTTTTAATTTAGGATCGCATTCGAGAGTTCGCCATAATTTATCGAGTCTCTTGGAAGCAATTTGCCTTGAGTTGCCTAAATTTATTGTGTTTATATCCGATTTGAAGGGTAACGAAACCACATAACGACCATCGGGTTTTCTGTAATGAGTTTTCGTGAAGTAATCTTCACAATACTTAAGCTCATCACTTATAGGTTTTTCACTATCTGGAACATGTTCTATATTCCAAAATGATTTTAAAGTGTTATCTAAAGAGACCATACTTTTAGTTAGAAAACAGTGATTGTCTTGATTGGGGTTTTCATTTGAATTTGGAATGGAACCACTAACAATGTGACCAAAAACTGTTTCTTGCAAAAGTAGATTACTTCCCTGAATTTTAACTTTATTAGGCATTAAAATATCAAAGAAAAATTCACAGCCTATCAAGCAATCAATTTCCGAGCAATTACACCAGTTAGGATCAGCAAGTGTAATATTAGAAGGTATATTTAAATAACGAATGTCAATTCCTTTCGAAGGATGACATTTAATAATTTCTGAAGCAATTAAAAAATCAACATTTTGTTTGAAACTGCCTAAGAGGTTAGAGACTTGAGCAGTAACGAAATGTGAAACTTTAGAAAATGAGTTATTAATACCAGTAATTTGAATATTTATTTTTTTCTTGACTAATCCTAGACCGTCGGCAATCTTTTTAGATATAATTGAGTTTTCAGTAGCTGAATCTAAAGTACATCTAACTGGAATTTTCTTGCCATGTTTATCAGCAATAAATATTACGCACGAGTTAATTAAACCACTACTTTTTGTTTTCGTAGTTGAAATAAGCGAGTTCGTAACTGAAGGTTCATTGACGGAATTTTTTTCCACAGCTGAAATAAACGAGTTCGTAACTGCAGATTCATTGAATGAATTTCTTTCGTCTTCCCTTGGCGCAAGCATTTTTCGATTCTCATTCGAAAACCAGCAAAGAAGTGACGAATGTAACGCGTTTTTATTTTGCGAAACACAATTTGAGCAGCGAAATTCAGATCTGCAATTTGAATCAGTGGTATGATTCAAGCATCGAGGACATATATTATGCGCTTTCACAAATTCAATACGTTCCGATAAAGACTAAAGGCCATATCACACGTAGCGAAATTCGTTCAACCTAACGATCAACTTCGGTTCGACTCAACCGCGAGAGCGAATTCCGACCGGAAAATCCCCGTGTGCTATGCTTTCCGAGGTTGAACGTATTCCATTCAACTTTTTATCTTCTCGGCAAAAAAGTTGGATCAACCTCAACTTTCAGCCAATCAGGAGGAAGCAATCCTTTGACCTGTTACGTCAAAATACAACATGGCCGCCTGTAACAACATCAACAGCGTGTGCAAGGAATGGAATAAACTGCTAGAATAACTTCAGGTGAGTTATTATTACTATATTTTCGTCAAAAACAAATATAAAACGTAGTATTTCATAAACCTCCACCTTATTATTGTGTTAAAAGGTCAATTTCTAGTCCAAAGTCGTCGTAAGAATTTCCTTGCCAAATTCGCCAATCTCGTAGTGTGCAATCTTGCCAAATCAATGAATGTTTGTAAACAATCTGAAGCAAGAGCAACGGTAATGGGTCAATCCGTAGAAATCACCCAGGCCGTGTTGTTCGACATTTTTGATTTTCCTAATTTTTTTACTAGTTAATTCTCACTACTAGGTGAGTTCAAAAGTGTTAAAAGAAATTTTTTTAGATTCATACTTTTATTTAACCCACCATTTTAAGTTTGCTTAGTTGCCGTTTTTGGACCAAAAACAAGTTTTACGTAAATGAATCTAACTCGGTTAATTTTACAGTTATCTGGACAAAATAAAATCCTACATCACCAGAAGGATGCCCAGATACGATTTGCTTGCAAAATATTATTTAAATGGTGAGAAAGGTGAATAAAAAAAATTAACAATTACAAACTGAAAATTAGCATAAAATACGAGTTTTAGTGCAACAAAATTAGTAAAAGGAGGAGAGTCTCAGCTATATATTTTTTCTTGTGTAGATAAAATATAGGACTACTTGCTGTAGGAATTTTAAACTTGGAAACTTTGTCCTTTTTTTTTTTCTTTTGCAAACTTTTTCAAAAATGGGAAAAATCGAATTTTGGCTAAGTTTAAAGTCAAATATCTCAAAAGGAACTAGTGAAAAATTATGAAATTAATACAGGTAACACCTTTTTTATGACATGAAAATATGATTACAATTTGATGACAGAGACTCGACTGGTACTAGAGTTATAGAGCATTAAAGTTGGCCAAATATTGCATTTTCGCAAAGTTTAAAGCAAATTATTTCAAGAGTGACCGAGTGAAAAACAATGAAATTGATACACGTAGCACCTTTTTGTGTGAACCTATGATTACAATTTGGTGACTGAAATTCATCTGGTGTCAGAGTTATAGTGCATCAAAGTTGGCCAAATATTGCATTACACATACACAAAGTTGAATATTAATTCATAGATAAGCTTCACTTTCCAAACATTTAATAGCAACAAAAGTTCATCTTCTTTAATAAATTAAATTCATGCAATAGAAATATGCACAAAAAATAAACAAATGAATAAATGAAATAAATGTTTAGCTCCTTTGTCCTAAACATTTAAGTATATGCACATCATAAATCAATTGTTATTAATAGCAACACATTTTTTTTTGCTACAATTTATCATCCTTTACTTAAGTTTTCTTCTGCGTATAAAATACCAGACACCCGGTTATCACAATCAGAGGCTGGAGGCAGATGTTATCGCTGAGATGACATCTGCCTCCAGATCGGTTATTCGCTCTTCCGGACTGATGAGTTCTAATAAAAACGAAACTGTAGTCTCTGGATATGATAACCGGGCTGTCTGGTATAACATGTGGATTGTTTAAAAACAGCACACACACCATGCCAAACTTTACGGAAATACATTGATTTTACATTTCATAAAAGCTAGGGTGTACTTTGCCTGTCTTCCTCCCTGCATAATATTCATGTTATATATACTTGTGTAATTTGTTTTCATAATTTTAGATTATGTGAGAAAGAATTTCAAGTTATTGTGTACAGATGCAGTTATAGAGGTTGCAGTCAAAAACTTTGTTCCAGGGCGAAGTTAATTACTGTTGAACTTTGAAATGTAATTGAAATTATGTATTAATACATATGAGTGTGTGTGTATGAAACTTATTGTAAATAAAGTTTATATGCAAAATTTTATTAAAGTTTGAAAATTAAACTAGACAAATGTATGCATTGCCTTGCACTTTCAACTTTAAAAAATTTAAGGAATAAATAGTCATTATTATTGTTACTATTCAATATACTGCTATTTCCAATACTTGTTATCCTGTACTAATAGTAGCTCTCTCATTCTACAGACAAGCAGCTTGTTGAATCAACATTCTGTTTGGGATTTTTTACTATATATATATATATATATATATATATATATATATATATATATATATATATATATATATATATATATATATATATATATATATATATATATATATATATATATATATATATATATATATATATATATATATATATATATATATATATATATATATATATATATATATATATATATATATATATATATATATATATATATATATATATATATATATATATATATATATATATATATATATATATAAAATAGTCGAAAAGTTTCCTCTAGTGTATGAAATCAAAATACTTTAAACTGAGAATCATTTGTTGTAGTAATTTTATAGTAAATACAAATTTTTTAGTCAGGTTTTCGGCAGATAAGTGTTTAAAAGTAATAACTCAGAAATGTCCATTTACTTGATTTATAATTGCTGTTATTAAATTTTGTCACATATTTTAACGTGATAGACAAGTTTACTGGTTTAAAAATCACAACTTTTACATTAACAGACAAGTTATTTATAAATATCGACTCTTACTCAGGTCCAGATCTGCATGCCCGCAGGTGGGGGGGGGGGGGGGGCAACGACCCAAAAAATTGGGAAACTTTTTAAACAAACGAATATACTTAAACCTTCAACGTTGCGAACACATTTAGGACATTTCTGTAAAGTATCAGGATAATTAAAAGATTTTATTTTGGAAAATCAGCAAATGTGAAATAATTACATAGAATTACCTTAACATGAGCTACGAAAATGTCCGTTTCAAATAAAATTATTTTAAAAAAAAACCTTTAAATACATTATGAAAAGCAGCAAGAGCAATCAAAGTGTAAAAAACGTAATAGTTACATAAGAGTTACCAACATTTGCAAAAAAAAAAAACTTGCTATTGGACCCAGAAAGATGGATAAAACAAAATTTTTTATTGTAAAAAGTTTCTTATGGTCCATTGATTTTGTAATGAACTTATACGTAAAATGAGAGGGAAAAAATCAGGAGTTAAGAATTTCAAACTCCCTCAAAAACAAAATAAGTCAAAAAAAAAAAAAAAACTTTGGATGATAATCAAAATAGCGAGTTAAAACATAAATAAATAATAATATTGAATTAAAACAAACAGTGAAGAAAAGCTTCCATGTTTTTATTCAATTCTTATCGGGGGAGGGGGGATCAAAACTTACAGATCCAGGCCTGCTTTTACTCATTGTTATTAGGTAAAAGGGCTGTTATCGCTGTATTGAGCTAGTAAAATCAACATGTTTATAAATCACTTTTCATAATTTCGAAAGATTGCAACTTTCAAAACTGAAATTTATTCACAGCTTTGAAATAAATTGAGAAAAAAAACCCCATTAAATCCAAAAAACATCGCTCAGAGTACATTGTGCTAAGTCGCCTAAAATGGTAGACAGAAGCCACGTTTAGGATCAACCCTTCGTTTGAGAGCCTGGAAACCCTGTTCAACTTCTCCCAGAGAAAGTTGAATGAAAGCTTGAAGTTGAACGCGTAGGTTGAGCGAATTTCGTTACGTGTGATATGGCCTTTAGCCTTGAATTTAGGACAGCGGTATAATTTGTGGATTTGTGCACACTCGCAAGGATTATTTTTTCCTTTTGTTACAAGCGATTTGGATTTGCTATCGAAATTCGGTTTTTGCTTGTTGGGAAATGGTTGTTTACTAGTTGAAGAACAATTTTTTAGCCCATCTAAAATTCTAGCTCGTTCTTCTAAAAATTCTAGAAATTTATCAAAGGTGGGAATTTCCGTTGATTTGTTTGACATTTCAAATATTTTCTTGGATTCTCGATCTAATTTCTGACTTAATACATTCAATAGAAACGCATCAGATAAATTATTTCTATCGAAACCCAAATTTTGAAGTGAGCGAAGATGTCTTTTTACATTGTCAACAACCAATCTTAATTGGTAAGAGTTCTCATGAACCTTTTCAAAATTAATTAAGCTAGTTATATGTGCATCAACAATAGCACGTTTGTTCTCATAACGACTATCTAGCGCTTTAAATAGCGAATCGTAGGTGTCTTGGGGACTTTCAATAAGCTTAGCATCGGCTTTTAACGAAGCCCTCAAATAACACAATTTTTGAGTATCGTTTAAAGCGTTATTTTCTCCTATAACGGTAGTGAATTGAGTTTTAAAGTTCTGATAATCTTCATATTTACCATTAAATGTTGGTAAAGGAAGGTCAGGAATTTTCATATTAGCTTTAATGTTTCCATTTTTAACTTCTTCATTATTTAATTTAGAAAGTAAAATTTTATATTTTACCTCCAGTTCTTCAAGTTCTTCAGCGATAGCCTCCGCTAAAGTTAGGTTATCTTTGATATCCACGGAATCAGGAAGGTTGCAATATCCGTCGATTAATTCTGTAGCGACGGTTTTTGCAGAATACACAGCTTCCAATTTAGTTCCAATAATAACCAAGTCTTGGTTTTTGTCTTCTGTTAGCTCAAAGCTTTGAATAAATGAGGCAATTTTGCCGATTTTGGTTCTAAGTACACCTCGTTTGCGATTGAGTGTGTACAGTTCCATTTTGAAAACGAGCAAGTATCCGGCTGCGAAGGACCATGTAAATTCGATGGCTCGCAAAGGAATAAGCGTGGACTGTATAATTTTAAATAACTATTTTATTTTATCTTAAAGTAGAAAACTATTAGCTCAGTTAACATGAAACCAGAAGACACAGCTTCATTTCACATAACATAATGGTTGAATGACAAAAAACATGGCTTGCAATGCTGAAAAAGTTCTTACAGTTCGTTGCCAATCGGTAATAAGAAAAACAATAAATAAATGCAAAGGCTTTGCACAAATATCGGGAGGAAAGTTGGATAATTCTTTTAGGTAATCAACACAGCTATTTTTTTTTCTTGTGTAGATAAAATATAGTACTACTTGCTGTAGGAATTTTAAACTTGGAAACTTTGTCTTTTTTTTTTTTTTTTTTGCAAACTTTTTCAAAAATGTAAAAAATCGAATTTTGGCTAAGTTTAAAGTCAAATATCTCAAAAGGGACTTGTGAAAAATTATGAAATTGATACAGGTAACACCTTTTTTATGACATGAAAATATGATTTTAATTTGATGACTGAGACTCAACTGGTACTAGAGTTATAGAGCATTAAAGTTGGCCAAATATTGCTTTTCGCAAAGTTTAAAGCAAATTATTTCAAGAGGGACCGAGTGGAAAACAATGAAATTGATACACGTAGCACCTTTTTATTGTATGAACCTATGATTACAATTTGGTGACTGAAATTCATCTGGTGTCAGAGTTATACTGCATCAAAGTTGGCCAAATATTGCATTACACATACACAAAGTTAAATATTAATTCATAGATAAGCTTCACTTTCCAAACATTTAATAGCAACAAAAGTTCTCCTTCTTTAATAAATTAAATTCTTGCAATAGAAATATGCACAAAAATAAACAAATGAATAAATGAAATAAATGTTTAGCTCCTTTGTCCTAAACATTTAAGTATATGCACATCATAAATCAATTGTTATTAATAACAACACATTTTTTTTTTGCTACAATTTATCATCTTTTACTTAAGTTTTCTTCTGCATATAAAATACCAGACACCCGGTTATCACAATCAGAGGCTGGAGGCAGATGTTATCACAGAGATGACATCTGCCTCCAGATCGGTTATTTGCTCTTCCGGACTGATGAGTTCTAATAAAAACGAAACTGTAGTCTCTGGATATGATAACCGGGCTGTCTGGTATAACATGTGGATTGTTTAAAAACAGCACACACACCATGCCTATACTTTACGGAAATACATTGATTTTACATTTCATAAAAACTAGGGGGTACTTTGCCTGTCCTCCTCCCTGCATAATATTCATGTTATATATACTTGTCTAATTTGTTTTCATAATTTTAGATTATGTGAGAAAGAATTTCAAGTTATTGTGTACAGGATGCAGTTATAGAGGTTGCAGTCAAAAACTGTTTGTTCCAGGGCGAAGTTAATTATTGTTGAACTTTGAAATGTAATTGAAATTATGTATTAATACATATGAGTGTGTTTGTGTATGAAACTTATTGTAAATAAAGTTTATGTATAAATTTTATGTGTCAGTTTCTCTAAAGAATACTAGAAAAAATGAACTATTTTTAAATTTTTTTTCTTTCTTGGTATATATTATAAAAGATAATGTGTTCTTTCAGTATGCTCTGTAAAAACATCTATGAAGCATTGTTCTTCTCAGAGAACAAAAGTAAAACATCTCACAATTTCTTACTTAATTGAATGTACCTGCATGACTCAATTAAATCAATAGAACCATTTTAAGTCCAATTTTTCAAACTATGAAAAATAGTACAAACCTGCCTAAATCAGTAGAAAAGTTGGTATTCTTGCGTTCTATGTAACTTGTAAACTATGCAATAAGTACTTTATACTCTTCACTATTTAAAAATTTAAGTTTTGATTTTTTTAAAGTAATAAATTTCATATGCATGTGTTAGAAAGATAAAATAGAATGGGTCATGTACAGAGGTTTCATATAAAAACAGTAGCATGTATATCTAAAAGTAGAAAATTTTGTTATTCCACTTTTTGTGTATTGCTAAAAAGATTTCTATTTTAACAACTACACTTGGTGTACATTCAATAGCAAAATAATAATACTTAGGCAAGATTGGGTTTTTGCCAAAAAAAAAAAACCTGTTTTTTACATGACCTGTTAAAAACTCCAATACTGACAATGATAATTTTTATAAACACATATGGTTTCCTGATGCTGAAAAATTATTTCACATTATATCATTAAAATCATAGTTCAATTAATAAGTTTGATTAAAATTAATTGATAAATTTTCTTGCAAATTTGTTACACTGTAAAAGTAGTTATGGATAACTGTTACAGCTTGTTTTCAAAGTAGTTTTGTTTTAAACGTTTTAATAACTTAATTTATTTGTAACAATTAGATGCAATTAATTTTATCAATCAAAAAGGCTTTCTGGGAAAGGATTTATGCAATGTATCTTTTCTTTTGAGTAAAAATGAAACTAAGTCGATCAGCACTCAATAGTTAAGTATAATAGTATCTAAATATTTTGAATGGTGCTATTTACTTTTTTTTATGTTATTAATTTTTTCTCTAATATAAATATTTTCTGTTTATAGAGGAACTAATAGTTGCTTGATACAACCAAAGACATAAGTTTCGAAAACTTAAATACCAACTCTAATAGCTTTTGTAGCGGTTATCTCTCAATTCAGGATGTCTCAGCAAAAGTATGATGGGAAAGTTTTAGACAAAACAATATACCCATGTTCAGTATCAATAGAGAGGATATTCTCCAGTTTTGAATTGATCCATTCAAAACTTAGAAATAGACATGGTGTGCAAAAGGATTTGAAATTAGTATTTTATCACTGCATGCTTTGAAGAGAAAAGATTTAGAGTGGGAATAAATGTAAATGTTGACTAAAGATGCAAATTTCATTAAAGTTTGAAAATTAAACTAGACAAATGTATGCATTGCCTTGGACTTTCAGCTTTAAAAAATTTAAGGAATAAATAGTCATTATTATTGTTATTATTCAATATACTGCTATTTCCAATACTTGTTATCCTATACTAATAGTAGCTCTTTTATTCATCTCTCTCATTCTACAGACAAGCAGCTTGTTGAATCAACATTCTGTTTGGGATTTTTTACTAAACATATATATTTTTCTTTTATCTAAAATAGTCGAAAAGTTTCCTCTAGTGTATGAAATCAAAATACTTTAAACGTAGAATCATTTGTTGTAATAATTTTATAGTAAATACAAATTTTTTAGTCAGGTTTTGGGCAGATAAGTGTTTAAAAATAATAACTCAGAAATGTCCATTTACTTGATTTATAATTGCTGTTATTAAATTTTGTCACATATTTTAAAGTGGTAGACAAGTTTACTGGTTTAAAAATCACAACTTTTACATTAATAGACAAGTTATTTATAAATATCGACTCTTACTCAGGTCCAGATCTGCATGCCCGCAGGTGGGGGGGGGGGTGGCAACAACCCAAGAAATTGGAAAACTTTTTAAATAAACGAATACACTTAAAACTTCAACGTTGCAAACAAATTTGGGACATTTCTGTAAAGTATCAGGATAATTAAAAAATTTTATTTTGGAAAATCAGCAAATGTGAAATAATTACATAGAATTACCTTAACATGAGCCACGAAAATGTCCGTTTCAAATAAAATTATTTAAAAAAAACCTTTAAATACATTATGAAAAGCAGCAAGACTAATCAAAGTGTAAAAAACATAATAGTTACATAAGAGTTACCAACATTTGCAAAAAAAACTTGCTATTGAACGCAGAAAGGTGGATAAAACAAAATTTTTTATTGTAAAAAGTTTCTTATGGTCCATTGATTTTGTAATGAACTTATATGTAAAATGAGAGGAAAAAAAACAGGAGTTAAGAATTTCAAACTCCCTCAAAAAAAAAAAAAAAAAACCTTTGTACGATACTCAAAATAACGAGTTAAAACATAAATAAATAATAATATTGAATTTAAAAAAAATAGTGAAGAAAAGCTCCCATGTTTTTATTCAATTCTCATCGGGGGAGGGGGGATCAAAACTTACAGATCCAGGCCTGCTTTTACTCATTGTTATTAAGCAAAAGGGCTGTTATCGCTGTATTGAGCTAGTAAAATCAACATGTTTATAAATCACTTTTTCATAATTTCGAAAGATTGCAACTTTCAAAACTGAAATTTATTTACAGCTTTGAAATAAATTGAGAAAAAAAACCCCATTAAATCCAAAAAACATCGCTCAGAGTACATTGTGCTAAGTCGCCTAAAATGGTAGACAGAAGCCACGTTTAGGATCAACCCTTCGTTTGAGAGACTGGAAACCCTGTTCAATTTCTCCAAGAGAAAGTTGAATGAAAGCTTGAAGTTGAACGGGTAGGTTGAGCGAATTTCGTTACGTGTGACATGGCCTTTAGTTAAGAGAATGATGAAATGTAATAGAAACGAGCTGATGTCTGTTACTTCCTTTTACTCCAATTTAATGTAGTTTCCCCACTACTGGCAATTTTAATGTGATTCAATAGTTTACTTTCTAAATGTTACCAACAGTGGCCAATTTGAAACAGATTTTTAAAAAAATTTTAAAAATCGCCAAAATTTGTCACAAAACTTGGTGACCAAAAGACTGGCAATATATTGCCAAGTGTCCGCCATATTATAACACCACTTGAGTTTACATCGAAATTAACATTAATCCCCCCCTCTAAAAAAGTGTCAAAAGATCCCTTTAAAAACATCCGAATTCAACCAAAAAGGGAGGTACGCAACTAGAACCCACTAGGAGTCTACGTACCAAATTTCAACTTTCTAGGACTTACCGTTCTTGAGTTATGCGACATACATCCGCACATACATACATAAGTACATACAGTCGTCACGAGAAAAATTCGTTGTAATTAACTTAGGAATCGTCATTATGGATATTTCGCGTGTCTATACGTTCTTAGGCACTTATCCACGTGAGTTCGAGTCGGAAAAAAAAAAAAACTCAATATATATTCGGGGGTGAGTAAAATGGAAATTAAGGTCGATATTTTTTTTTTTTTTTTTTTGACTGAAAATTTTTTGCGAAGACAATGCTTCCTTTTTTGTAAAAGGAAGTAAAAAACATGGGGAAATCGAGGATTAAATAAAAAGAGGAATTTAAAAGAAAAAATGTTTTGATGTTTCCATAGATTAAAAAAGGAGGAGAAAAGAAAGGGATGTATTATTGTCTGCAGGTCTGTACTTGGAAGATAGTGTTTAGATTTTTCGTGGTATGTAATAGTTGAGAGACTTTAATGTCAGCTTAGATTTATTATGTACGAGATTTAGTTATAAAAATATTTAAATTGAAGCTGATTTGAAAGATGTTTTTGAATTATTTTTACAACAATAAACTAATAATTTTGGGGAACAGCGCACTCCGCAATACCACTATTATTTTTTTATTGACAAATCAAAACTAAAATGTGATGACGATGCGCTTTGATTGGTGAGATTATTGTTTTGTACCGAATGTGGTGAGTTGGAGTGAATGTAATCCCAGCGTTTTGTGTCCACCCCGTAAAATTTAGCAGTAAATGTGGGAAAATTTCCGATTTTTGCAATTTTTATTTATATACAGGGTTTGTATAAAAAGTAACTGGACTGAACTTAGAAAACTTATTTATTGGCAAAATTTCTGCACTTTTTCTCTAGAAATTTTCGAAGTAGTAGTCCCCAGGGAAGTCGATAACCCTTCGGTACCGGATTTTCCAGTCCCTGAACCGCCCCTGGAAGTCGGCACCCATAAAGCTTGTAGAGTCCTCGTCGTAGCGAGTTGATCAACTTCTAGAGTCCCGAATCGCGTCCCCTTTAGTTCTCTCTTGACCTTGGGGAATAGGAAGAAGTTCGGTGGTCCTGTATCTAGGCTGTAGGGAGGCTGTGGCAATATCGCCCTATAGTGTTTTCCAATTCATCGGTGACAATCAGACAGGTGTGCAACGACAGGTTGATCCCGACCTCTTCTGCGATTGCTCGGATGCTCAGACGACGGTCAATGTTCAACACATCACGCACTTTTTGCACATTTGAGTCTGAGTGACTGGTTGATAGACGTCCGGCGCGCTGTTCGTCGTGGACGTCATCGCGGACCTCTTGGAAATTCTTGTGCCACTAGAAGGCTTGAGTTCTGGATAAAGCTTCCTTACCGTAAACCTCATTGATCATTTGAAGTGTTTCCGTAGACGTTTTCTTGAGTTTGACACAAAAAAATGATGTTAACACGTTGCTCGATGATACGCTCCATTTTCACTCCGACGAGATCACTAAACACGCACTGCTCTTGCGCAAGATGCTAATGCAACATTCACACTGCGTCCGCACATCCGACGTATGCTTTTCTCCCTAAAACCAGTTTTTGGCCGGCGTTGCCATGACAGCAAGCCGTATTGTACGGGACCCGTCGACGGGACGAGAAGCCAGATATCTGACGGCTCTGACGTCCGTATAGTTGGGCGTTGCATTTCATTGGTCTCCACGAGATGAGCGCGCTCTCTCTATTGGGTGAGCGACTGACATGTGCCTTTTTCGCGTTCCGCAAAGTATGAATGCTTCTCCCTTTTCGGAAAACGTTACTCTGTCCGCTTCACGTGGCGAACGTGTTGTGCAGACGCTGTTTGAATGTTGCATAAACTCTCCAAGCCTTTGGAGGCAACTGACTCGGGTCCGCTCTCCTTCCCTCGATCCCCCACCACCACTAGAGCACCAACAACCGGTTTACAAACGTTTTACCTGGGCGTCACAAACTCAGTCCGGTTACTTTTTATACAAACCCTGTATACGGTATTAGTGCCGTAAGAGACACATATCGTTCACTGATATCTCAAAAAAGAGCGATTTTGAGCTATCCTTATATATTATTTCTGTAGCCTGTTTTTTGTTTCTATGCGAGATCTTCCTCAATTCTTGATCGATTTCTTTGATTTACACCCTATTATAAAGCTTATCGTGCAGGCTACTGACGAAAAATAGACCCACGATCTAAAAGTTGTTTTTTCTGTCAAAAAAAACTGTTTTAAAGAACCAGAATGAGGTTTTCGGTTAAATTTATAACTTTAACTTGCAGTGTGACCGACAGAGCTGAATAGCTCAATTGGCAGAGCGTTCGACTGGTAACCAGAAGAATGAGTGTTCGGGCCCATGTCTGGAAAATTTGCATCAAAAATTTAGAGAAATATCACGCATTACATGAACACTTAAAAACAATGAAAACCAAATATGAGGGAATAGAACAAATGAGATGGAAACGCTCCTTGCTGTTAAGAAAACTTGATGCAACATGGAGCTAAATTGATTATTAATTGTAAGCCTTTTTTTATCAGTGTATCTGTGTCTGTCTGTGGCACTCTAGTGCCTAAACGGATGGACCGATTTTGAAAAAAAAAAATTTTGTTCGAAAGGAGAGTTGATCGAGAGTGTTCTTAGCTAGGTTGCATCTTTGGATGACATTAATTAACGAAGATAATAATTTAAAACCTCTAAAAGGTTTTTCGCGATTTTTGCAGTGAAAACATAGTTAAAATTTTCAAAATTTAATACCAAAATAAAGAGAATTTTTTTTCGCGTCTGATAGAATGTGTTTGGAACTTCCATGTTTCATAAAATTCGAATTATAACGTTTTTTTCTAAAGTAGATTTTAATAAAGGCTGAGCCTTGATTCACGCGATTGATCACCGAATTCATTGTTGGCCGACAAGGAAATAAAACACAATTATTTAAAATTTTTATCTGTTGCCAGTTTCTATTTAATAGCAAATAAAATACTTGACATTGATTTTTAATAATATAAGGCTTTTAAAAGTATTTCAATTTTCCCTCTTGATTCGACAGTTGCGACTCAGTCGGGGGTTTCTTAATTTTTTAATTTTATCGTTGCTTTTTAATCAAGAACACTCTATTTGCATTTATGTGGGTATTGTCAGTATTTTAAGGAGAACAATTACTTATAAGAAATATACATTTTGAGATATTTAAAAAATGATCATTTGAAATTCAGTGCAAGAACGTTAAAATCAAATCGCAACTTTTTAAAACATACACTTTTTTTCTTATTCATGAAACGGAGAAGAAACACCAGATTTCCTTGAAAAACACTTTATGTGTACGAAAAAGTTCAATCAGTGGCTTGAAACGTAGTTTCACTTCATAATATCTTTTAAATTTACAGTTTTACAGTTAATCTTTCAAATTGCTCACCTTAAAAATCACGTTTTTTGAGAAATGACGTTGGTGAAAAAAGTGAGCGATATATACACATATAAAGCCATATACACTACTGGCCATTCAAATTGCTACACCAAAAAGGAGTTGTCGGATTGAAACAAAATTTTGCACACGTGATGGCAACATTGACACTAGAAAACGATTACAAAATGAAAGCAAAATGATCATTTTGATCTGGAAAAATCCCACATTAATGGAGGTTTAAGTACCCTGTTGCGCCACCTCTAGCGTGAATGTAAGAGTCGAAACACTCGAGCATTGAGGCACATCGGTTTCGTACGATGTCCTACGTCCTCTCGAACGACAGTTGCCGTAAACGCGCCACTAATTCGATCAAACTTACAGGCAGGCCAATTTATTGTCTCGAGTGATCCCAGATATGCTCTATTTGTGACAAATCAGTGCATCGAGCAGACCAGAGAAAGTGTTATTGTGGAAGAAGAAGTCCATTGACAACCTCTGCTGTGTGCGACTGAGCATTGACATGTTAAAAAATGGCTAATGGGAGCCCCGTCGTGAGTGCCAACATATGCTTATGAGTTTAATCAAATGAGTGGCACGTTTGCAGCAATTGTGGTACGAGACGATGTAGGATATCGCAGGAGACTGCTGTGCCTCAATGCTTGATTGTATCGTTTCGTACATCGTACATTCACACTAGAGAAGACTTAACAGGGTACTTACACCTCCATTTATTTGAGATTTTTCCAACAATAAACGATCAATTTGCTTTCATTTTGTAATCACTTTCCAATGTCAATTTTGCTATCACGTGTGCAAAATTTACCTTCATTCTGACAATTTCTTCTTGGTGTAGCAATTTTAATGGCCAGTAGGGTTAAACTACCCTACAAAACGTTTGAATCGATAGTCCAAATTTTCTGGCTTGAACCCCAACCTCATCAGTTAAAGGTTAACATAACCATCAACTTCACCTAATGTTAAAATACAGAGAAAAATTATCACAGTATCATCCCTTGCTCATCACTGGAAGCAGGAAAGAAAATGTCATTTCCATAATTACTTTAGATTAATTTGCTTTTTCATTACATGATATTTTGCCGCAACGTATGTTGTTGCTACGTGTGTAATTGATTTCCCATATCTCATTAGGCTTAGTAGCGGAATACGGAATTCCGTTTCTGACTCAATTTTTCCCTCTGGCGCTTTATCTCCTCCCGATTAGCTGGGATCATATTGAAGCAGATTTCGGGAAAAATGCGGTAATTGAATTTAGTTGAATGCATCAATAAAGCTTTATCTCTTTTTCTATCTCACGCCCAGTGAATGATCATTGTAATTATAATTAAATTGCGGCGGTGAAATTTTTACTTACAGAAACGAATATTACAACGCTTGATGTGCTTTCAATCAAACAGTCTAGGATTTTATCGGGGAATGGTTACGTGCCTTAGAAATGCTTGTCATTACTACCTTACAAACTTTAGGGCTACGAACTAAAACGAAACCGAAAACCAAAAACCGGAATAAACCGTTATTTTTGTCGGATGAAAACCAGAATTGAAACCGAAGAAAAATCGTTTTTTTTTTTTTTTTCTCGGTTCAATCTCAACTTTGCGGTTGCATACAGTGCTGGTCAAATTATTAGACTAAGACTGTTTTTAAAGCAAACTCTTTATTGATTACATAACTATAAACACATTAACGAACAGTGAAATAATTATCTAATATTTAGTATGCATTCCCTTGTTCTTGATGAGCATTTTAAGTCTTGTTGGCATACTTTTCACAAGATTTACACCATTTCTTAACTTTTTGAAAAAGGAGGTAAAAAATTGCTTATACTCACTATTATATATACTCTCTTATACACACACTCACTAATTACCTAAAACTAACTTTAAATATAACAGAACACACTAATAAAAAGAATTAGTGAACTGTTTAAGCTGATTGAGGTTATGTTCCTGGTAGGCAGATAAACAAAGAACATAAACAAAGCAGACAGTGCTGCCACTTGCAAACATTAAATTATGCTAAAATAACGTAATATCAGTGTACAGTATGTACTGTACTTTAACAGTAAAATAAATAGTATTTTAGTACAAATAGTGTACAAAAACAAGAAAAAATTCTTTAATCTAATAATTTGGCTAGCACTGTATACGTATATCTTCGGTGTATTTCGGTTAGGTGTATCTTCAAATCATTTTGTTTCTGTATGCTGTTTAATTGTACCACTTCACATAGTGTACGAATGAAAAAATTAATAAAATCTTCTAAGTAATTATGGAACAGCATTTTTTATTATTGATAGATAATACATTTAGTAGAAATAGGAATATACATGAAATTTAAAAAAATCCTATGGAACTGAATAGAAAGCCGTTATTTTAGGTAGAATGAATTGCTGTGAGAAATCATTAAATTTCTTGACACATTCGCGTACGCAAACTGTAGTTTTTCAGTGCAGGGAGGGGTTTAAGACAAGAAAAAAAAACATGTGATGCACTTTACGATAAAGAAAGATCAAAAAACTTTTCTGTGTTCTTCAATTTGTTACTGGATCCCTATATGAGTGGGTGATACAATTTGTATTAAAATATGACAACTAAAGCATACACTTTGTGACAAAATTTACAGAACAATTGGTTTTGTTATTTCTCAATAAATTTGTTAAAATGTAAATTTTTGTAAGTGTATTGAAATTAGTAAGCAGGTAGTGTACTATTACACTTTTCCTCTCGGAAACAAAATAATATGCTAGAGTCATCTGATAAACGTAACGTAAAATCTAACCAAAAAAGTCATAAACTGAAGTATTTTCTCAAAAGATTATCTGCACTGAAAATATTTATTGCAAACCTTGTCTCAAATTTCTAATCATAAGTATTTCTAGGTAAACAAGGACATAACGACCTTATGTTAAATTTGTCTATATCTATTTTGATAGCACATTTTACTTTAAAATAGTTTCATAAAACAGAGAAATAACCACCGCTTTCAGATTGTATGCACAGAAAAATAATTATAAAAGATACAATCATTTTAATTTGTTGTAGCAAAACTCAAACTGCCATAGATTACAAATTTTCGTGTTATATATGCATTCAATTCATGGTTTATCACAAAGATATCATTTCCGGAACAAATCTCAGAACAAAACAGAGGAAATAAACCAAACACATTTTCTACGGCATCCCTTTTATAGGGGATTTAAAGGTTCCAGCCATGCCTATAAAAATACACAAGATATACTCTTACACTTTTCCCTCGGTATCAAAATAATCAGCTACAATCTTCTGATAAACTCCTTGTCTTGTCGTATTAATCTCAGACGAGGTGGGATTCTCTGTCAGGGAAAAAGTGTTTGATTAGATTGGGAGCAGATGGTAGAAACTTTAACTTCCGTTTTCGTCATTAGTTTCTGCAGAAACAGGAAACAGAAACTTTTAGAAGAAGAATTTGTGTTTCTCGTTAGCTGAGATATTCAACAAATTGTTGGGGATATTTAACCCATTTCTGAAAGTATTTTCAAACGTCTACAAAGTTTAAATAGCTTCTCTGTTGTACGTAGTATGGTTTTTATAATAAAATATTATTTTATTTTATTTTTTGCTTATGAATTTATATTATTTTTAGCCTACTAAAATAGGTGCATAAAGGATCAGTATTTCGATTGATTGCTGTGATACCATGTAGTTGTTGTTTCTTTTCCAGAAAACAGTTCAATAAATTTTCGAGAACATGGTATTTAAATTAGTTGCTATGAACACTGATGTATGCGGTAGAAATACAATGCTTATTATAACGTAACTGTGCTTCGAAAATAAGCAGAAACCAGTAAATTTATCATAACTCGAGACTAAGCAGAAGCTTTGTTTGTGTTTCTTGTAGTGCAATGGGACTTCAATTCTGCTGTTAACTACTATGAAATCCCATAATACTACAAATTCTGATGCAACGAATAACGATACAACGAAATACCAGTTCCAACGAAATAAATTTTCAGTCGCGATTTAATCTTTAGTGCATTGCCTGAACTGTATGAGTACTACTTAGAATGTAATACTTTACGGGTCCATTAAGTTTATTATAACGGTATTACACTGTATTTGCATAGCTCTTAGGGCTATGGGGTCGAAAAAGAGGAGTCTGAGTCGGACTGACTTTGTGATCAAGAAGTCAGGCTTTACAATTTCAGGAGTTGGAGTCTAGCCATTTTTATTCCGAGTTCACAACTCTGAAAAGGCAGCTGAGTTTAAGGATCGGAGAGATTTTGGGACTCGGGGTCTTTTCATTTTCACTCCGTCTCTGCAGCTCTGATGACTAACGACGCACGATTGTGTAAGGTGATCTAAAAACAGGCTCATCTTATCAGTTGTTATTTCCTTCGTTGCGTTGCATTTTACGCTTATTTAATGCTGATTTATTTATGTCTTCGAATGAAAGTATTAAAATGAGTCAGTACAACCGAATTTTATTTATTCGGTCCTCGTTCATACGTATCCCCTTATTATCCGAAGCAAAGACTTAACGACTTGTAGACTTAAACTAATCATAATCATCAATTTAACTCTATGATAGCAAAAACATCACTATAAGTGCACCAAACATCTGAATTTTGATTTAATCAACTGTACAGCTCCTTTCATAGGTTGTAAAATAAATTATAGTAATTCAACAAACATCATGGCGTTCTTGGAGCGTCAGTCCAACACCATTCAGCTGATTTACTAACGATAAAGCATTTGGGTGACGTACTTTATTTGAGCGCCACACTTATTTGAAACAGAAGACAGTGGACCAATTCTTTTTAACGGAAATATTGATTTTAAAAAAATAATTTTAGATTTGTTAAGGTCTTGTAAACAATTCTACGTACAGGGTTACAAGAAATAACTTAGACACACATAATGCACCATAATTTTAAAGCTAAAGGAAATATTACGACCAAACTTCAAAATAAATATGAATATATTATTTGGTCTAATATACTTACAACTTTTCAAAGTGACTACCTTTAGGATTAATACAGAGCTTTAAACGTGTCACAAAATGCTTTTCTAAAGGCCGCAACTCATTTACTGGTAATTTATCCCATGCCTTGCATAAAGATTTCTTTTGGGATGGCAAAGTTTTAGGAAGTTTACCTTTGTCTCCAGGTCCTTCTGCACTGTTAAACTGCTTCAACGACCCCAATTTTAATGGTTTTGGGTGGGATATGTTCTAGTGGGAAAATATCACTTGTTTTTGTTGATCAGGGGGTAAAATTAGTCTAGTGGGAAAATATCACTTGTTTTTGTTGATCAGGGGGTAAAATTAGTCAAGAAACATATCCCAAACGCATTTTGGAAGTTGTTGTCTTACCTTGGACGCAAAAGGTCTTTGGAAACAAAAAAGAGACCTTCCAACAGCATTCCACACCTGCACACAGAGCTAAAAAGCACCCAAGAAGGATGCAATACACATTTTCCGGACTTCATTGGAGCTCAAGAATGGCCACGAATCCCCAGATTTGAACCCAATAGATTATTCTGTTTGATCCATCATGGATACAAGGGTGTGTGCTAATCCTCATAAAACTTTGGCATACCAAAAGAAATCCTTATGCAAGGCATCGGATAAAATATCAGTAAGTGAGTTGCGGTCCAGAGCCGAAAATTTTGTGACACGTTTAAAACTCTGTATTAATCCTAAAGGTAGCCACTTTGAGAATTTGCAAATATATTAGACGAAATATATTTTACTGTGTGTTCCTTGGAAATTGTTGTAATTTTAAAATGGGGTCCCAACTTTTGAATGGGATATCGCTGTCTCTTCCCTTTTATTCAATTATTTATTTAATATTTTTTCAAATTTAATTAAGAACATATTGATGTATGCATTTATTTATAAAAATTGAGCAGCGGAATTTAAAAATAAAAACCTTTTGAATTGAGATTTTAGTTTTTGCTTGAATTGCTTTTGCTTATGATTGAGATTTGAGCTTTGAATTTAAATTGAATTTTCTTTTCTTTTTTATTCAAATTTAAAGCATAAACTTCGTAGTTGGTGAAATTGTATCTATTTTTAGAGCATTGATATTATTTGACTGAGCATGATAGAACATGTTATTGATCGATACACAACATCTTGGTAGATGATTCTAATATAGTGAATAACGCATGAATATTGCACCAAATGTGAAACGCACTATGTCAACTCAAAGTATAATCTGAGTCATTAATTTTACTTTATGGAATAAATGCTATCAAGTGATCACGTGATTAACACAATTAGGGCATATTATTTTGTGTTGTAGCAATTATTAATATTATACGCTATCGGTGAAAAGTAGGTAGCAATACCGAAAAACGAGTTGTATTTCCTTCGTCTAAGCCAGTGATTTTCAGCCTTATTTCAATAAAGGGCCAAATTTTTATGATGGAAAGTCTTCCATCAGGCAGTATTGATCAAATGAGGCAGTGAGAAGCAAAGGGATGTTAAGTGGCAAAATTAAAAATTTGGAGATAACCACTACACATTGTAGGTGAACCTCTCCTCTTTCTCGGGGCAAGAGATGGTACTAGTAGTCCTAGTAGTTGCTGCTATACAGCATAATTTAGAAAAGCGTTTGAATGAAAGTCTACCTAGGACCTTTTCTTTAAACGCGTTTCACTCAAAACTTGAAAATGTCCACTTGCATCTCTTTGCTTCTCACTTTCTCAAATGCAAAATTTTGTATCCGTTTATTTCTTTGTCCATTCATATACGTCTATGGACGTTAAAAGAAATCCTCTGTTTTGCTCAATCCTTTTGCATGGAGGACACATTTGTTTTCAATGAAAGCCTACCTAGGATGTTATCTTTAAACATGTTTTATATAAAACTTGAAAATGTCCTCTTACATCCCTTTGTTTCTCACTGCCTCAAATGTTCTATTAGTGACGTCAAACGTCACTAAATACAACTTACTTTTAGAACAAGTGAAGTTTCATAATATTTTTAACAAAGCAATGAGCTGATACAACTTTCTGAAGGCATCGTAGAAAAATAAGGTTTTACGCAATACTACTTTTAACTGATCAGTTCTCAAATACTATAACTAACGAAAAAAATGTGTTAATCGATATCCTTTTGGTAGTCTAAATTATTTTATTTATTTCATTCAAAACCTCACCTATCACTACTATTCCTACTTTGGTGAGGATTTTACCGCATGTGGTGACTAAGGTGAAAAAAACATCTCACGAGCGACCAATCATCAAATTTTATCCAGATTGTTATAAATTCACTAAAAGATCATTTTGATTGAAAAATTAATTGTCTGGCTGATTGAATTATTTAGTAATAAAACAATTGAAATCAAACCTTTAATGAAAAGTACATGGGAAATGTAATAATTCCGCATAAAAAGTTTCTATTTGTTTCTTTTGGTTCAATTTCCACGTGATTATGAGTCATATTTGCGTTGATTGCTTGAACCATTAGCAATAAAACAATTAAAATACAACAATTTTTAAAAAAGTGCGTAAAAGGTTTAATAATTACAGAAGAAAAGTTTCTGATTATTTTCAACGGTTAAAATTAAATGTGATCATGGATCAGATTTACGTTGATCAAAAATATGAGATGAAACAATTAGTAAATATGTAAGAAGTTTAGCAACTCAGGAAGGAAAAGTTTCTGATTATTTCCTGCTGTTAAAATTAAACATGGTCATGGATAAGACTTGCATTGATTGCTTGAGTCATTAGCAATAAAACAACTGAAATAAACCAAATAATAAAGGGTACGTACGAAATTTAATAACAACGAAGAAGACGAACTTCGGATTATTTCTCACGGCTCAAATCATGCATGATTATGGGTCAGACTTGTGCTAGTTCCTTGAGTCATTAGCAATCAAACAATTGAAATGAAACAATTTATTAATAAATACATGAAAATGCATTAATAATGGGAAAACATTTATTTTTATTCTCGTGGTTTCAAGTTATATGTGGTTATGGATCAGACTTCCGTTGATGGTCATCGATCTAAACTGATTTGGACTATGGAAATAAGTTTATCATTCTGAATCATCTGCACTGGCTGTTCCAATTTAATGAACTCACCAATCACAGCTGTCTAAGATGCACCAGTAATCACATTGAAATGAATTAATCAAGAAAATTTGACTAGCTATTCAAAATACTTCATTTACGAAGAAATTAAAATATTAGACTATCAAAGTACAAGGCGTGGCTAAGGGGTTGCGGGTGAAATCCGAGAAATTTTGTTGTTTTTGTCATTATTACCTATTCTAGTGTAGAAAACTTACCTGGTGCAAAATTTATTTCTGAACATTCATATTTATTTCTTCCCTTTTCATTCCAGTGACATCAAACTTTCCATGGTCACCGAAAACTGACTACTGAAAACCTGTTTTTTAAATTTACACTACTTATTACTTTAATTCTACATTACTTACTGCTTTTTAGATCAGCATGACTTACGCGTGTAACAGAGTCCGGATCATTTTTTTCAAAAAAATCCCCCCCCCCCCATGCGTTTTTGATGTAACATAGCATGATCTGTTTCAGTTCATCTGTTTGGACAATTTGATTGTGTGTGTGTATAATAAATCTGCAATAATGAGTTATCAAATTTTTTATTCTTCTACAAGAAAAGAAGTATTGTATTCGCGAAAAAATTTTCACTCAAAATTCGGCCTTAATTTCCATTTTGCTCACCCCCGAATGAATGTTGAGTTTTTTTTTTTCAACCCGACCACACGCCTGTAAGGGCCTTAGAACGTACAGACAGCCGAAATATCTATTTTGACATTCCCCGAGTTAATTACAACGAGTTTTCTCGTCACGCCCGTATGTATGTATGTGCGTATGTATGTCGCATAACTCAAGAACCATATGTTCTAGAAAGTTGAAATTTGTAACATAAGACTCCTAGTGGGATTTAGTTGTGCACCTCTGTTTTTGATTGCATTCGGGTGTTCCAAAGGGGGTGTCTCACATCTTTTTGCGGGGAAGTCATTGTTAATTTCTTTTCAAACACAAGTGGTGTTATAATTTCGCGGACACTTGGCGATTCATCGCCAGTCTTTCGGTCGTCAAGTTTTGTCGCCAACTTAGCGACAAATTTGGCGATTTTTTTTTTTTTAATTTGGTTTCAAATTGACCATTGTTGGTGATATTTAGAGAATTAACTATTGAATCACATTAAATTTTCCAATAATAGAGAAATAACATTAAATTGGTGTAAAAGGAAGTCATATGATGCACACATCAGCTCGTTAAGATCTTACACGCAGTTTTTATACACTGTAATCATTTAGGCTATAGTTTAAATATATTCGAGTTATTATGTGTTATAGATCTTTCTAAAACTATTGTATACACTAGGGTCGTTTTGTACTGATTATCTGCGTTTACGGTGCCACCAGATTCCGCGGATAATCGGTAGTTTACTAAACTTGTAAAGTCTGTTACGATTCACAGGTCTCCTTGCTCTGGTGTCATAGCGCAAACTAAACTGTCAGAGCACTGCTTTTCGCCGTTTGTATTATTCAGATGACGAAGATCAGTGCCGCAACCAGCAAGTTTTTTTTTTTTTTTTTTTTTTTTGGAGACCCCCTCCCCCTTCACACACACACACACACACATTAATCGATGGAAAATATACGAGTCAGCAATGCTTGAATGAATTTTGTTTGGCAAAGTAAAAGAAATTATGCGCGTCTCAGTGTTTAATTTTTGAAAAATATTTTGCGGGGTTTTTTCCGCGCGGTCTTTGGATTGTATCAAAACTATTGTAAGTTGCGTGTATTTCAATCTTACTACTATTATATATGCGAAAGTTTGTCTGTATGGATGTATGGATGTTTGTTACTCTTTCACGCAAAAACTACTGAACGGATTTTGATGAAGCTTTACAATAATATAGCTTATGCATCAGAATAACACATAGGGTACTTTTCGTCCCGTTATGGGGGGCAAAACCCCCTTAGGGGAGCAATAAAACACAATTTTCGTATAAATTCTCTAATATAGGGATGAAAAAATACTTGCACATATTTACATTATATGTCCATCGCAAGCTCTGATTTTTCTGCTGAAGATGGCACCTATTCGAAATTTCTAAGTAGAATAAAAAACGAGTTATGAGCTTTTTAGTTCCATGTTCGAAGGCTTTCCTAAACTCAATACAGTACTTAGTGTATCATCTCAACTCACTGTCGATAGCGACAATTGTTGTATAGTTGACTATCTTTGCTTTTCGTGACTGTTGAAGGCTTTTCTCAAGTCAAATCTTGAAGTAAGATTTTTGCACAAGATTTGCAAATAATATATGATCTGACTGATCATTTTCCATTTAAACGGAACTTTAATGTAATTAATGGTTTTTATTATTATTATGCTGATTGAACACTTACTCATTATCAAATCAACCAGCAGATCGCAA
Organism: Uloborus diversus; assembly: GCF_026930045.1. Lineage (NCBI taxonomy): Eukaryota > Metazoa > Arthropoda > Arachnida > Araneae > Uloboridae > Uloborus > Uloborus diversus. The sequence goes on along the minus strand of NC_072732.1, from coordinate 193,516,489 downwards.
AAATTTTTGCAGAAAGATTTCCGTAGCTGATGCATTTGGCAGTTTTTTCAACGTCGCTGTTTTTGAAGCCGAAGACTACGTCATAATGTTTCTCGGCTTTCACCATGTGAACAAAATATCGCCAATCAGAGAATCTTTAAAAAACTTTTTTTACTATGTTAAATAATCCAGCAAATAAATTAGGCAAATCCATAAACAGTACAAAAACTTCCATTAATTTTCCTTTTTGCACAATTTCAAACAATCGCCAAATTTCACTACTTATTTTGGAAACATTTCGGATCAAACTCTTTAGCGACATTTTATGGTGATCAAAAGTATCTCAGCACCTGGCGATAATATCTTTGTAAAGAAAATTAATATCATATCGCTTTACAAAGTAAGGAAAGAAGGAGGGAGCATCATCGAAGGTATCCCAAAACGATTCCTGCAAATTCGGTAAAATCGCACCAAGAGCCCACAATGATTGAAATTTCCCAAAATAACTAAAGCAGGTATAAGGGGATTACGAGCAACTTCAACAGCAATACAGAGAAGGTTTTAGACTCCATGTTAAAAAAAAGTATCAACAGATTAATCTTTTTAAATTTGAGAAGAATAATTTCATGTTTTGGAAATTTGTATATGCTTAAATATAGTGCTTTCGTTTCTAAATCAATACTATTTTGTTCTTTATACTTATTTCTATTTTACTTTTATGGGTAAGGAGGAAACTCGATTTTTAATCACGTCAAAAAGATGTGTTTTAAATTCTTTCACTTAAACCAGAAAACAAAAGCAAGTAACGATTTTTTCTCAAAATTATTACTGACCCAGGCAACGCCGGGTATTTTTTCTGGTATAAAATAAATGTTATGGAGGTTAAAGGTTTTTATATTTATTTATTTATTTATTTTTGTATTGTGATGTACTTGAAATCAAGTATCGGGTTGCACATATATTAAATGTTAAGTGCGTATGAATACAAATATATACATTTGAAAGAGAGAGGGGGGTAGATAGACTAACATAAATATTCTTTTAAACAACCAAAGAGAAAAAGTACCCCTTCAGGAGGAGTGAGAAGAAATATTTGCAGAAAGCCTTTAGTTAATACCAATCAAAAAAAAATTTAACAAATGATTGATCTTTTTTAATACATAATTAAAAATAAATTTTTTGTCGATTTATTCTAGTCGCCGAATACTTAGAACACAAACAAAAATGGATAATGCATACATTAATAGAATATCATAACATTGTGTTATTGTATTTTGACTATGTTCTCAATCGAACTGATTCGATAAATAATCGGCCATTACGGGTCACAAAAATCCTTTCTTTCACCTCGAAAACTATTAACTACATGACCTTTTTCAAAATTGTAAATAAACTCAACGTAAAGTAGAAAGTTTTTTTTTTTTTTTTTTTGATAATCTATAATATAATAAAATGTGTGTGTGTGTTTCTTATACAAATTCAGTTTGCGTCGAAACTTTTCCGAATTTGACACTCATGTCCTTTGACAATGAGCAATTCACATTGTTATTAGTCACATAGCAATTCGCCTGTTAACAACAATGACTGATTTTTTGGAGTTTAAAAAATCCCAAGCTGTCAACATTTTAATATTCGGTCATAAAACTGCTCTTTTCAACATGTTGATGGGAAATTTTGCACTATTTTGTTTTCTTTTATTTAAACCTGATTGTTGAATATGCGCTACTTGACATAACTTTCACTTTCAAGGTAAACCGTGCAACGCAGCTCGTAAAAAATAAAAATAAAAACATTTTTATACATCTATTTAATCGGTGCTCCTTTAAAGTACTATTTCTCAATAAAAATCAAAATAGGTAATAAAAACCTGTCTGGGAAAGGAAGGGAGAAATTCTTTTTAAACGGGATGTAAAAACATGCTCTCTAGTTCCTTTTGTTTTACGTATTTAATCATTCTTTTTTAACCCCCGACACACAAAGGAGGGGGGTTATAAGTTTGACGTGTCTGTGTCTAACTGCGGCCCTCTAGCGCCTAAACGGATGGACCGATTTTGAAAAAAAAAATGTTCGAAAAGGAGAGTTGATCGAGAGTGTTCTTAGCTAGGTTCTGACAAGGTCTTTGATGGCATTAATTAAGAACCTCTAAAAGGTTTCTCGTGACTTTTACAATGAAAACATGTTTAAACAAATTTAAAATTTAATACCAAAGTAAAGAGTTTTTTTTTTTTTTTTTTTTTTCGCGTCTGGTAGAATGTGTTTGGAATTTCCATATTGCATGGAATTCAAATCATAACGTATTTTTAAAACAAATTTTAATAACGGCAAGTCCTTTATTCACGCAATTGATCTCCGAATTCATTGTTGGCCGACACGGAAATTAAAAGCAGTGATTTAAAATTTTTATCTGTTGCCGTTTCTATTTGTTAGCAAACAAAATACTTGAAATTGATTTTTAATAATACAAGGCTTTTAAAAGGATTTTCAATTTTCCCTCTTGATTCTACAGTAGCGACTCAGTCGGGGATTTTTTAATTTTAGTTATTTTTATTACTCTTTTAAATTCTTTTAATTGTACTTCATCTGTGTTTTTAAACGCTAAGATGTTTTCAAAATAAAACTAACCACAAGATAAATCTAATGTTTACGTTCTTTGAAAAATTTTAGAAGCTCATACTTTTTTAACACTGCACCTTAATTTGAATTTCTTTCTTAGAACTGCTGCATATCAATAAGAAACTACCTAAACACGATGTATTTTAGAAGAATTACACAGCTATCCTTATTTACCAACTGAGACATTAATTGCAGATGCAATTAAACAAACTCAATTTCGTGTAGATAAAAGAATATTGAGGATCAGCGAATAAGACTTTGAGATAAACATCTCTTTTTAAATGTAAATAGGTATTTTATTTAACCTAAGATTAATTCCTAATCAAATAAGCATGCTTTAGAAAGATACAATGGTGAAACATGGCAAAGACAGATAACGAATACAGTTAGAATTAATCAAATGGGGCTATTTTTCATTATTTTTCAACCTAAAACATAAATATCTTTTCTCAGAGAGCAAAAGAAAGACGGATTAATATTGCTTTAAAAATACTTCAGGTACATTTATGTGTTTTTTATTTGAAAGCACTGACATTTTTACAATTTGTGAGAGATAAGGTTCTTTCAAATTGTATTTGGTGCTGTCCACAAATAAAGTCTTGTTTCGAGGAGGGGTTCGGGAAATTGTGAGAGTGTGTGGCAAAAGGAGGAGAGGGGGTAAGGTGAAGTGTAACACTTTGTGATAAAGGGGGAAGGGGGAGGCGGGTCGAAATAGTCAAAAATAAATTTGACGTAATTTGTGGACATCTCTATACTATCAATAATGACATCAAAAAAAAAACTTTGAAACAAGTCCAATTTAAATCTAAGCAAAAGTGCAAGTTTCGTATAAAACTTTGAAAAATACTTGAAAAATAATTTCTAAGAAAAACAATTTATTGGAAAAGCAGAGATAGTGACAAAATTAATTATTTATCTTCACATTTGATTTTAGTTCTGGTACATATTTATGGCACGTTAAAGCTCAATCTCATAACAAAAAATGTCATGGAAGTATCTATACTAAAATATTATAATATATATTATAAAATATATTTCTGTACCTATACTAAAATATTTAAAGCAAAAGTGAGAATTTTTTTCAATAACTTATCTTTTGAAAATGAATATCTCGCTGTTTAAAATTTCCGAACTAGTTGTTAAGGCAGTCTTTTAAAACATTCATAGTGTAATTTACGAGAAAATTTACATTTTTATTTTTTATAAGGCTTTTAAAAAATGCTTATTCAAAGAGACCAATCTAGTCGTGAAAGCTGAAAAATTTATAAACTTAATTATCAATATTTGCATTTGATTTTAGTTCTGATACATGTTCTCAACTTCACATGAAAAAAATTTAAAAATTAACCTACAATAAAATATTTAAAATAAAAGCAGGAGTAAAAAAAAATTTTTTTCTCTTAAAAAATTATTATCTAACTATTTAAAATCCTCCAAACTAATTGCTAAAGTTCAGAATTTTTAAACATACCTCAAAGTTTTAAGCACTCAGGGTAAATAACAAGGATCTTAAAATGTTGGCCATCTAAAATGTAGCTTAAGCAAATGCATTGACATTCTGCAAATATTCACTTAGTGCCTTATTTGATTAACGAGAAATTCTTTTCGAAAGTTAGAAGTTTAATTTTCTGAAGTAATAAACGTGAATTCTTGAATTGAATTCCAGATGGATTTAAATGGCATTGCTTCGGTAACATTAGCGAATACCGAATTTCAACAAGTTCCTCATTTAACGTTTTCTAAGTTTTCTTAAATTCAATTAACCATAGCAAAAAAAATGATTTTAAAAAAATAATGTTACTGTAAACATTCGTGTTTTAGATGATACTGTTTAAGTAATATGTGATTTTAAAAATGACAAAGTTATTGATTCTTGTGCTAAATAACAATGTAACGAATTAAAATAAATTTGATACGGGGATGGATAAAATGGATAGAAATTTTGTTTCCCGATGTCTGTGTTCAAAAATATGGGTACTATAGTGCGACTCTGATAAGCTGAGGCATGATCTTGAGAATGTTTTCTTATTTTTGGACATTTTAGTGAAAAAGGAACGTGAGTCATAAAATGATACGTAATGGTTCCTTATATTCGAATTAAAAATTCTGAGAATGAAGTGGAGGGCGGAAATTCCCAATTTGCCAAATGGAACTTGAAATTTATTCGAATAATGATAATTTTTCCGAATGAAGCTTAAAATTTCACCGAATGATGATAATTTTGCCTAATTGTCAGACGAAGTTTGCCGAATAAGGACACTTTTGGAAGATCACAGTGACCTCCCGTGAGATCCTATCGGGACGCCACTGAATACATGCGTAAAAATGTCACATTTGTCCAAACGATTGAAAAGATTACAAAATATTTCCCTTTTTTTTTCAGAAATCATTTCTTTTGAAATTATTTGAAGCAAAGAACACTAAAAATTTTTATTGGGCAGTCACTTATTTTGTACAAAATGGGAAATAAATTCTATAAAAACTTTCACCAGTTGAATGGCAACAACTTTTTTTTTTTTACTAGGAAGGGAAAAGTAATAATAAGCCGTGGAGCAGCTGGTGGGTATTTTCTACTTTCGCTTTGTCCATTAGCTGCTGGAAAGAAACCAAAGATAAAACGGCGATGGGAAACAATATTTTCCTCACTTTTTTTTAAATAAAATAGCAGTAAAGTTGGTTACAAACTTATGACTTCATAAACTTTAATCAAATAAACAGGAAAAAATTTATATTAAAGGTTCCTAAACATGTCCTATTCGTGGCACCCTTTTAAGAAATGAAATATCTCACGGAATCCTTGATAATGTATGTCTTCATCAGAGAAAAGAAAAATTCATTTTTTTTTTTTTTTTCTCGGCTGGAAAATGCTTTCCTTAACAATTTTTATAGAAATGAAAATCGTATTGGAACAATGAAACAGATAAGAAGAGTTAAGAACATATTATTCCATTAACATGGATTCGAACAATCGATTATTTCGATTAATTCCACTTTTTTTTTAAACTATGGGGTGCAAGATAGTAGGGAAAGAAAAGATGTGTGTACTAGTTAGTTTTTTTAAACTTTTAAAATATACCACACTTTCAATTTGAAAAAAAAAGTATTAAATATTTTTCAAACACATAGTTCCAATTGCTTTTTTGCCCCCATTTACGGTGCTAAAATTTTATTTAAAAGACAAAGCGTAAAAATACGCTTCGCTAGTTTTTTAGGCGTATTTTTTTATTTCAAGGCATGAAACACTATAGAAGCACTTACCATATCGAGGCTTTAATTTTCGCAAAGTCGTTGTACTCGCGAAAATTTGAGCGTCTCGAAAAGTTCTTTTGAGGCGGTGTTTTCAATACTCAGTTCTGTTCATAGAAAATTCGCGAAATGTTTAGGTCATGATCGTGAAAAAAGCGAAGTCTTCATTTTCGCAGAAACTACAGCTCGTGAAAAAAAAGTGCTTTTATGCTACGCTTGTAGTGTTCAAATTCATCTGGTCTATTTCAATATCATAGACATTGCACGACATGCTTCGCCGCTCCCTGTAGCATCTATTTAGGAAACAACGACCTAATATTATACTCTGACCGTGAATAGTTGAGCTTTTGCACGGCTCCATTTCAGAATTTTCAATATTCGTGAAGGGGCGATATGGAGAGAAAAGTTGGAATGAAATTTTCAAGTGTGTCATTGGTTCTATAGATTGAATACGTCACCTTGGAATTTAAGAAAATAGCCAGAGTTGAAGCATTTTAATTTTGTGCGGTCAAGGCAGTTTTTTCATTGGACAGGTCAAACCCTACGTAAGTGGGTGGGTCTTGGTTTTACTTCTTTCATCAGCCATTGGTCAGAGATAACAACGCCCCCGATAATTATTTTCATTTGAAAATTGGTTCGAGTAGCGTTGCAGTAAAGAATGCAAGGGTTGTCATTTTTTACTTTCTCGCCAACTCAACGCAGTTATTACCGCGGACTTGAATCCTTCAGGTATAAATAATGACATAAATAAACTATACTAAGAGTTTTTTTTTTTTTTTTTTCATACCGCCAAAATATCGCTAAACTCGGTAAACATGGTACTCATCCTTTCTTCCTTCGCTAGCTATTTCAAGGAATGGACCCGTTTTCTCAAATGAATGACAAGTGTCATTTGTTCGCGCTTTTTCATAGTATTACCATTTTGGGTTAAATCTGTTAGAGTGCGACTGGCATCAGAAAATTTTCGTCGTTCGAGCTGAGTAATTTACTACCAAATGAACGAAATAAAAACATTTTTTGTTTCAAAGTGACATAAAAAACAGTAAACTTTTCACCCTCTCAAGAGAACGTACGATTCGGAAACCAGAATCTGAAGCATGAAAAGTAGGCCAAATAAATTCTAAAAGATCTTAAACGTCCAAAACTTCTTTCCTATTTAAAAACACATTATCGAAAGTCAAAGCGAAAATCTATCTTTTAACGTAAGTTTAAGTGGTATATAGAAAGTAAGATAAGGCATGTTTTCTCTTAGCAAAGTAGAAAATGATGCTTCAAATGCATTTTTGTCATTGCTTTTCTATTTGGAATTGCACTTTAAAAAAGTTTGAGGGAAATTATTATTTTTTTCTGGTTTCTCTCAAGATATGTGGATTTACAAACGATTTTATTTCCCTTTAATTTTTCAAAACAATATATATAAATAAAATAAAAAAAAGATAAATTAATTTGAATTATGGCATTTTGAATTCAAATTATATTTTTCGCAATCACGAGTGTGTGTGTGTATGTAGGCGTGTGTGTTTGTGTCGAGGCATGAGTGTGTAGGTATGTGTGTGTATATAGGTATGTGTATGTATGCGTGTGTGTGTGTATGTAGGCGTGTGTGTTTGTGTCGAGGCATGAGTGTGTAGGTATGTGTGTGTATAGGTATGTGTATGTATGCGTGTGTGTGTATGTAAGTGTGTGTATGTATGCGTGGGTGTTCGTGAGGAGCCGTCGACGGTGGTGCTGCAGAGGGAGGCGGTGGGAAAATAAAATCATAGGAACATCAAAACAGTCAATTGAGAACAATAAGGAATCGTGATTGCTCAAAAAAAGGAAACATGGGCTCGGTTAACTCCTTGAATGTATTTTAGAATCGATAGTAGTTTTGTTTGCATGTTTAATGGGACTAAGCCGCTGGCAGTTTTTTGCCGATGAGCCGCTGCCGATTGTTGGCCAATGGCTCAAAGATGGCCTTCTTTCAAATGGTCGATGGAAATACCAAGCTAAGGATGGTCGAAATGAAGTATTCAAACATTTTTGTGAAACAAAAAGTACATTGTAGAAACCCAAAACAAGTCATATTTAGAAAAATGAATGGATATGATCTCCTCAAGAGCAACCCTGTTGTAAAAATGTATCCGCCTAGAATACAATAAACTCTTCCTCGCAAAAAACACCTTCTTTCTCAACCCCAAAACATTCAGCCTGAAAAAGTTATGATACTTAGTTTGCCCGGAAATATATTATCCTTCCTTTTTAGCCTACTTTCCCAGTAAAAATCAGAGAAAGAAGAAAAAAGCATGAAAGAAGGCTTAATACATCTTAAAAATATCCCGAAAAACAAAAAAAAAGTCAAAAATAAATAAAATAGTTAGATAAATATTGAAAAATTAAAAATTGGAAAGTAGGGTATTGAGATGGGGGAAAATGTCTGTCGGTCTGTCTGTCTGTCGGTCTGTCTGTCTGTCTGTCGGTCTGTCTGTCTGTCCCCCCCCCCTAATAACTTTTGAATGACTAGTCCGATTCGAACAAATTTTTTTTTTGTTAGAAAGATCTCGGCGAGGACATCTCATTCCCATAATTCATTTTTTGATTTGAACAATTTTTCGTTCAATTTTGAACAGTTCAAATCTCTTAACATTAGCGCCTAAGGGGAACTGAAAGTCAATATAGATTCCGAACTTAAAGGCGGATTTACTTGAAACAAACTTTGTTGGAAATAGCTCTTGACGACCTACTCCTGACTCCGACTCCGAGAATTTAGGGGCACCTGACACCGACTTTGACAATGAAAATTATTTCTTTAAGTTGACAGTATATTGTTTTTTTTTTTTATTTTGGTAAGTGCATTAATTCGTTTAAAAAATTATTTTTGGCAACAGGGGAAAAAGAAACGATTTTTTTTTTATATGATGTATTTATTTTAATGAACTTATTATTATTATTTTTTCGTTTTGAAAGCTGCTAAAAAAAATTTTTAATGGAAAGAAGTGTATTAGCTGCTTTGTTTAAAAGGTGCTGCTATTTTATTTGTTCGTTTTTTTGAAGAAAAGTAAGGAATATTTTATTCCTAGAAATCAGCTTAAAATATTTAAAAAAATATGTTTGAAAAAATTTGCGATTTTAGCTATTTTTGAGAATATTGATCAGGTACTAGAAAGTAATATGGGTATACGGGAAAGTAGGCTCGTCTAGTTCTAGACGGAACTTCTTGTTTGCCTCTTTGATTACACCCACTTTCACAAGAACCTTCCCTTGCCACCAACTCCTCAGAAGTATAGATACATTCTTTGAATTGTTTATTCCGTTTGGCGGGAAGCTTTTCGTTCACCAAGTATGCACCTCACTTTAAACAACTTCCCGAAAAATAGGGTTGAATACAATTTAAAATATCTATCCATACTTCTGATGAGTTGGCGGTGGAGGGATATCTTTACAGAAGTGGGTGTAATGAAAGAGGAAAACAGAGAGTTTGACAGATAATTTGGTGTGCAAACTAGATATTATAACTTTTTAAGGCTGAGTTTTGGGTGTTTACATTGAAAACGTTCTTTTTTACGAGGATGGTTTTTCTTTTTATTGTTTTCTTGGAGGGAAAATGTTTATATCGGGGTTGTTTCTGAGTAAGTCTTTATGACCGCATTCTAATATTTTCTTTTTTTGTAGACATACAGTCGGACCTCGATATAAGGTCACCCTTCGGGACTTCACGAAACTGACCTTATAACCGATCCATGTATATTTTTTGATAAATAAACATGTATATACGATATACGTTAATTATTTTTAAAATTTAATACATTCAAAAATATCAGTAGTTAGGTTATATATTTTTTTTTATTTAAACTAATTAAAACTTTTGGAAGCAATAAGACATTTTGAAATGACTTTTTAGAACTTTCATTTAGAATAAAACTGCATACAAATATGCCGAAGCAGAGAACTGATGAGCATCTTACCTAACTTAAAATTATCATAAATACAGAACTGGTATAATTTTTCCTTCGTTTAAGCCCGATGGTTTCTAATTGTTTTCTGAAAATTTTCTTCGGATTCTCATGACTGGTAAAAAAGAGCAATATGTACACGCTGAGTGCTCTCATTACTACTGCTTCATATTTTAGCCTCAGTGTCGTAATACTCACTTTCTACTGCATTTGGCGCACTACATGCTATGTAATAGGATTACTACTTTTCACTTTTTAAGGATCGTATATCACGAAAATTCTTGGAAGTGAATCTATTAAGCACTGAAATTATTTAAAGAAATCAGACAGAAGTGACTTTATAAGCGATTAATGCATTATGACCTGACCACATATCCGATAAGACACAACATAGAATTCCTATTCAGTGAGCAGGGACTTCAGAAAAGTGACCTTATATGCGGGGTGACCTTATAAGCGAGTGACCTTATATCGAGGTCTGACTGTACTTGTATTACCTAATCTAGGAACTCCCAAGTCATAATATAACAGCTCTTCTCCATTTCTATTCCAGACCATTTGCAGAAACAAGAATGTCAACGAGTAGGGTCCTATCACAATACGTGATTGCGAAATTCAAGACGTAAAAATGCAATGAACTTTTAATTTCTCCTCTTTTTTAAACCATATTTAGTTTTTTTATAAAGCCTACATTTTTCGAAGAATGATTTTTTCATGGATTGCTGGTAAGATCACTTCATTGAAAATTTGGGCAACTTAAATAATGATTTGTTTAGCTGTAGCTAGATATTGTAGGGAAAATAATTTCCAGGAAGCCATTAACAGGGTCCCCACGAGAAGGTGAGGGTGGGCTTACGTTATAGACTTCGCCATTGAAATTTTAAGGGAGGTTCCTTAACTTTTGGGGTCCACTACAACTTTTGGTTGTTGATAGTGAATTGTTAATCTGACTTATCATCTTGAAGCAGAGCCAGTCTAGCTATACTTTGAAATAAATGGTGAAAATATAATGAAATCACTTTCTTTTTCAAGTAGATATACTAGTACTTTACTGCATTTATTTTAACCTAGCTTTCTTGAGAGAAAAAAGTAAAGGGGGGGGGGAAGTAAAAATGTTTTTACTTTCGGTTTCAATTAGTATTCACATCCCTTGCTATAGAACCATGGTCCGTCTAAAATATTATTACAAAGAGAATAAGCACAAATTTGCAGAAAAATACAGACACCGTGTTTCGGAGTCACACGGAATTCCTTTTTCAATGCAAAAGAATTAGTGTTTATAGGCTTAGATAAGATCACTTCTGCTGCACATCTGACAATTAAAAGTGTCCGACAAAAGGGCTTTCTGCTTTTGTCGAATGTCTTTTCATCCATGAGCTCACTTTTTAGCATTGAAAAAGGTGTTCCTTGTAACCCGGAAATACAGGTCTGCAGTGAGCAAACTTGTGCACATTAATATTGTTTCATAAAATTTTACTTTTCATCAGATAAGTTAGATGAATAGAAAAATGTTCCATTTTTGTTCAATGGTTAAAAATAAAAAAAAAGATTCCTTAGAAATGCCTTTTTTTTCCTTTAGTATGTTTAAATTAAAGCGAAGGTTTTATTCACTTTTAATTTTTCAATAGACAATGAAAAAGCACGCTACATTAAAACGAGCATTATAACGATGCACGATGTAACGTGGGGTTGCTACATGCAACTGCTAATGCTGATTGCCATTCATAAGTAGAAGCTTATTAATGTTAGAGATTCGATGAAAATTGTTTACCTCCTGCATTTATGGAGAAATGTTAAACTATAGAAATATTTACAACAGCATTGAAAGATCGGAATAGTTTTGTTTATCTGAAAAGCTTTTTCACAGAAAATTCATAAATATGAAAATTGCAAACACACACACTCACACAAAATGGAAGCCAATTAGCCGCTGCCGATTTACCAGTCGACAGCGTTGCCCAGGGGAGGTTGACTTCCGTTATGGCTTTTTTCTGAACATGGCACCTCTGAGATTCATAGGAACTGAAGTGATGATTTGAACTGCACCATTGAAACATTTTCGTCCAAAATGAAAAAGGGGAAATTCGATGTTCTTTTACGTTGCAAAAGGCAATAAACCAGTACTGCAGCATGTTGTTTTGTGATTAAAAACAGCTATGCCTTTCCAGTATTCTAAGTCTAATTTCAGACCTTTTCTGTGTAAGCGAAACTTACGAGGAACAACGCGATGCTAATATTTGCTACAGTCATATGTCAATGAGAAAAAATTGTCATTATGGTTTTTGTTATGAGGTTTTTGTTAATAAATACGGATTTTAATTTTAAAACTGTTATCTGAATGGAAATTTCGGGATTCACCGAATGAATCTTCTGTACAAAAAAAGGATGACCGAACCCATCACTCTTTAGTATGTCCCCCTCATTCCAGATTCCAATGACACATCACTTCAGCTTGCACTTCAACTCAGTCTCTAATTCACTAGTAACAATTATTCGACTCTTGATTAAAAAAAAAAAAAAGCATTTTACAGAAAAACACATATCGCACCTCGGCTACGAAAAAGACAATTTGAAAGAAAAACAGCGTTTCCGAAGTTCAAGTTCTTACGCAATAGTAATTTTAAGCAGTTTAGTCTCAAAATCCACGATTCGCGCAAAAAATTATCATGTGATGTTTATTGGTTACTTTTTGTTGTCTTAATTGATGCTACCTACTTAAAGTTCGAAAAAAATTCCTCTAAATTATGAAAAGTTCATGATGTATCACTTTTGTTTGTAACGTATTTACGCTAACATTCGCCATAGGCTAACTTTGTGCGAGTTTTGTGGCAAGTTAATTTGAAATCGATGGTTAGTACGTTCTCCCCGAATTTTGAGTTATATCAATTTCATTTCCAACATGCAGCTGCCAATAAATTAAAATTTTGGTTAAAATAAAGTTTCTCTGTCGAGAGCATTGATATCAATTTGAAATAAAAAAGAAAAAAAGACTGATGCTCAAGTGTTCAGAAAGAAGCAATAAAACTCCCCAGGGGGCCGCCCTGCCATACCGATGTTAACCCTTTTGCGGCCCCCCGAGCTAATCGTGGATCTTAAATGATGAGCTCTTATCAAACTTTCTCATATTAAATCTGTCGTCCTATTAATCAGTTATCATCGCACTTTCTCAAAATAAAGTATAGTCACATTAATAAGTTTTCATCTCATAATAAATCTATTCACATAAATCAGTTATTATTACACTTTCTCATAATAAAGCTGTAGTCACAGTAATCAGTTCTCATCGTGTTTTTTAATGAAACATTTGTCGTCACATTAATCAGTTCTCATCACACTTTCTTGTAACACATCTGTCACCATATTAATTAGTTTTCTTTACACTTTCTCATAATACATCTATAGTCACATTAATCAGTTTTAATTACACTTTCTCATAATACATCTATAGTCACAATCAGTTTTCATCGCACTGTCTCAGGATCTATCTGTCATAAAACATTTCTTAGGATGGATTTATTTTTCTACTGCAGCAGACATTCTGGAATGAAAGGAAGAATGTTTTTAGTAATTTGTCTTAAAAATAGTTTTGAAATAGCAAGAATAGCTTAAAATAGCAAAGCAATATCAAGAACTTGTTTTAAATAGGTTTTTAAAACAACAAAAAAAAGCAAGAATGTAGAACTCATTGATCATAAAAAATAACAAAATTATGTATAAACAATAGCAAAAACTCCTGTGAATAAATAGATTCAAAATATTAAGAATACTAAAAATTGCTAAGTTTAAGTTTTGATAAATTTCTTGAAATGATCTCTATAGTTTTGAAATATGAGCGAGAAAAAAAGGAACTGCATCAGTTCTTTTTATTAAATTTATCGTAAAAAAGGATAAGTCATGTTAAAAAACAGAAAATTTCATATAATTTTGTTATATTATCCTTCAACGTGAATAAACTGTGTGATAGGTGTATAAATAATATGAGGAACTTTGTGAATCATCAAAACTTTTGATAGAAAATTTTGTGCAATGATTCAGTACATTCAAAAGTAAAAAGCTTATTTCCGAGTTACTTAAGTTTAAATGTTGAAAAAAGTACCGTGTTGGAAAAATATTATTTATATCAAATATTGATCTCATAGTTTTGGTTTCACTTAAATTGTTGAAAAGTAAGAAAGTAGTTGAAAGTAAAATCAACTACTTTTTAAGCGGAAACAAAATGTGGATAATATTTCCTAATTCGTTTATTGCTTATTTAAAATATATATGCACCTGTGAGATAAATAAAGAAGTCAAATTTACCTGTTGCAAACAGCTGTGATTCTGTATTTCATGGTTTTTTTTTTAGTTTTTTAGTATTGTTATTGGAGGTGTTATTAGTTGAATAGTTTGTTGTTCATCCGGTAGTGAGTTCCTTCATCCTGCTTAATAAGTGGGAAAAAATAATTCGTGGAAAATGTTTTTGATGTCCTCCATAGTGTTTTGTTGATATTTGTTCGAGGATTTGGCAGGATTTGTTTGGTCCAAGGATTTTAAAATAAGTATTTTCTTTTGACCTTCCCGGAGAAAGGATTTGAGGGCGAAGTCGATGCTGAGTTGGTAGAGTTTGATGTAGTTGACGTGGGTGATGACGTCGCCGATTTTTAATTTGTCTGCAGCAGCATAGCCCGAGATGAGTTTTGTAATTTGCAATCCTTGAAATCTAAAAAGAAAAGTGAGCAAGTATGAGTAATACGGCATGATTACATTTTTTAACTGCTTGTGAAATGCTTACATTTGAATTATATCGCCTAATGATTTCTATATTCTTGTGATTAATTTCAAGTTTCCACATGCACATTCCACACACAGACACAACACCCATTTCTTGGATGGTCCAAATTCATGTGCTCACTCTATATCGATATTTCAGATGCTCGGAAACTATGACAGAAATTTCCGTCGTTATTTTCTATTTAGTGTCCTTTTCAACTATGCTTCGTCATAGTTATTTTACTCAAGGTTTAGTCACATCATCCAGGCAAAGAGGTTTCCTTCACACGTGTGTTGAAATTTAGAAGAACTTAAGTTACAAATGCATTTTTTTTTCTCAAAAAAAAAAAAAAAATCCGACCCGAGATACAGCTTGCCAAAGATGGCAACCTAAGTGCAGTTTCTCATTTGCGATTTACAACAAAAATTTTAAACTGCTTTATCTCCAGAACGATGTACGATACTTTGATTCAGCTTTTTATATTTGTAAAGGGAATAATTTTTCCTTTACGCGAACTATTTGGAAAATTTGTTTAATATTTCTTGCTCCACCGATTCGAAAAAAAATTTAAAAACATTTTTTTTTCACCTCTTGATCATGAGGTACCATTTTGAGAATTACATTCGACGAAAAGGAGATATTCCACTTTTGAATTTATTTTGAATAAATGAAATTTTATTCAAAATAAATTTTACGAAATTATTCAAAATAAATTTTACGAACTTTACATGCTATCACTCACAAATTTCAGTATAATTGCAAAAATTCATATTTTTACAAATTTCTCTAAAAATAGGGATCAATTACTTTGTAACTTTTGTCACATAAAATGTATGCTCCAACTGTCATTTTTGCAATAAAAATTAATCATTCAGCATTTAGGAAACCAAGACAAAAACTGAAGAAAACAAAAACTTTTTGATCACCCTTTCTCGTAAATAGCATGGAATTAGCTGTAAATTTCAGAAACTTATTTGATTACTTACTATGTCAACATTTTTTTATCGATTTCCGTGAAATTATCACTGATATTTCACGAAAATACAAACATTTCTTTAAAAAATGTCACTTTTGTTCGTATATTTTTAGCTCATAATAAGCAGAGTTTTCAAAACATTTAGTTGAACATATTTTTAAAACCCGCTCCTTCCCCCTGCCATATTTATTAACAATTAGAAACTTATTTACTTTATGAGGCGTGAGAAACAAAGGGGTGTACGTGAACTTTTTCAAATTTCGAGTAAAAGGCGATTAAAGTTTAGATCCTTGGTAGGTTTTCATTGATTTTTTTTTAAATATAAATCATGCTGTGTATCAGCACCAACAAGAGTTCCTAGTTCCATCTCTTGCCTTAAAACAGAAAACTCCTACAATTTGTACTGATTATTTCCAAATTTTTATTTTTGGCATTTACATCCTTTTGCCTCATATGTGGTTGCTGCACAGCTCGATGATTAGTCGTTGAATTAGATTTAATGCTGCAAAGATTCAATTAAATGTTACAAAAGTATTGCAACAAAGTTATCCCAAATATCACATTTAAAAATAGTTCGTGAACACGACGTCAAATAAAGTTAGCCCTCTTTGTTCACATTCTTCCAAAGTACTTTATTGAACCCGTTCTAATGTTTGCAATCCTTTTAGAACGACACTTCGAAACTAAAATTTTTAAGCACACTCCTCAAACATTTTTGTTCCTCCCCCTGAAAATTGTGAGGGGAAACTCAAGGGCACTAACCTTTGGGTGCTTGAAAGATCAACCAGTGATCTCCGAGGCTACGAGAAACGAGTGTTACTGAGTGTGTATTGTTTTCCTTATATATAAATATATATATATTTAATATATATATATATATATATATATATATATATATATATATATATATATATATATATATATATATATATATATATATATATATATATATATATATATATATATATATATATATATATAGATATATATATATATATATATATATAATATATATATATATATATATATATAGATATATAGATATATAGATATATATATATATATATATAATATATATATATATATATATATATATATATATATATATATATATATATATATATATATATATATATATATATATATATATATATAATGATTAAAGAAAGAAATAACAACGTCAAAAGACCTAAATTGCATATTACTGCAGACACATGTTTCGGCATTACAAGCGTAATGAGCTTATGAATGAAAATATTTTTCATTCTTTAGCTTATTAAGGTGATTATTTTTTACTTACTTAAGGTTTTGATCAAAGGATGGCTTGTGTGACATCCCGTAGGTGTCGGAAATTTCGCAAATGACGATCATTGTCCTGAAAAAGAGGGAATTCGTATGAGTCATTTCGGTAGAACTCCTATGAGAAATTTTAAAAGGCGAAAAAACTGAAGAGTTAAAAGTTTTTTTTTTTATTATTTTTTTTTTTTATATTTTTTTTTTTTTAATTTTTTTTATTTTATTTTATTTTTTTTTTTGAGGTGGGAAGTAGATATACTAGAGATGGGACGTTGGTGTCCGGGACTGCAGAAAAACGTCGTAAAAAAGCATTCATCTGTACCTTTAAAACATGCTTGCAGATCTTTGTTTATATGAAATCGTCAATTTATCTGTAGCGAAGCCTCCGTGCTGCATCTGGTAAGGACGTTTGGCTGAGACTGTAAACCGAAAGTTTGGTATTTCAAATTACATTGTATACTGTTTATGATGATAATGTTGAATTTGTTAATATGAATAAATAACTGAAACTTGACTCCTTTTTTCTTTCAATGCACTTTCAAAAGCATAGATTCTTTCGGCCGGTTCCAAGATATCCATTTTTTTTTTAAATCTTTGCAAATTTTTAACACCGTAACGCTTTTGATCGTAACGTAATTTATGTCTAACTGTCTGATTGATGGCACTTATATGCATTATTGACAGGCGATTATGTAATGGCCCATGTAAGACTTCACATTGAGTTTAAGTAGTACATTTTTCTGCTGCTTGTTTTAAAGCAGGGGTTCTGAGCAATTCAAATTCTGTGTCCACCTTTTAACACAAATATGAAGTCAGTCCCACCTCCCTCCCCCTATGTATGGTCAGTACAAATACTACAATCGGAAATGTCAGCTAAATTTTCCAAGCCTGCTGAAGTAAAGCTGGCTATTAAGCGAAAATGCTCATAATTTGCCTGAAAGTCACATTTTAGATCGATTGCCTGTTTCTAAATATGATCAGGAAGTATGCCGATTTTAAAATAATCGCTTGTCTAAAACTCCCAGATCTCTGAACTTATCTGTCTGCAAACTGTCAGTAACTTCATCTTTTAATGCCACCTAATGCTCTGGTTGAAGTTTTCTTAATACATTTATCCATACGCAATGGAAGATTTTTAGTAAGATCAAAGAGGGCATTCAGTCGAAGAAAAGAAAAAAGTTGGCTGTTAACTTTAAACGTTAAAAAAAAAAGAGTAGTAATGTCGAGACTATTTACATGTGGCCCCACAGCTGGGTAAACTATTTTTTTTTTAATTATTATTTTTATACACTAGCACCCCCTTTGAAAATCTTCTACGCCCCTTAGGGGGTGCGACCCACAGGTTAAAAGCCATTGCTCTAAAGTGTAGGATGCTAACATTCTCAAGATTGGTAAAACGAGATTGTTACATCATTCTTCATAAGTGATTCTCATATTTACAGAATCTTTGGAAGTAAATCATATTTATTCGTATGTTTCAGAAGGCTTTGTTAATTAAGTCTACGCAGCCAATTTGTAACAGGATATTTAGTTCCGCAATAGTGCAGATCTTAACATTCATTTTTGGATTAAGGAAGCATGTAAGAAAGCAGTTTCATTTGCTGTCACCTTACATATAAAATAATCCGCCGAGGAAATAAAGAAGCCATTAAAAAGAATTAAACCCGCATTAAAAACGATAAAATAAATATTTAAGCAATATTAAAAGCACCATTAAGACGGAAAATATGTTCACCAAACAAAAGTATTGGATCATTTAAGAGCACAAAATTAGAATTTAAAATCAAAGCATTACGAGTAAAGATGGCGACCATGTGAACGATGGCCAAAATTGTATCTTAAACTGGAGGAAAACCGAAATAAATGTAAAAATCTGTTACTGCAGTGTGCTGTATACAATAAAGAGATATCAAAAATTGACTTACTCGAAAATATCAGCAAGTTTTACGCAATATTAACGATTTTAAATAGTACGAGTTGGAATTCCTCCTGTACAGATTCTCATCCACTCAAAAGTGACAAAAGCTAAAACTTTTTTGTTGTTGGTGAAATAGCATTGTTGCAATGTAATACTTCAAACTGAAAACTGTATTGTTGTTGCAATAGATAACTTCAAAACTCTATTGTTGGAGTTTTGTTGAGAACATGCGAACAACATTTACTAATATTGGAATTCAACAATAATAAATGGATTCTACAAACGTGACGTCACTTCGGGTTGGAATACGAAAACCTTTGGGGTAATTATAATAACGTAGAACAAGTCAAGTTGGCGAAAATAATTCCCATTGCTGAAATACTCTTGCCAGTTTTACTGATGGTGCTATAATTTTACATTTTAATGGAACCTTCATTGTTTGGTTTTTAAACGAGTTAACACAGTGGTTCATAATCTGGGGGTGATCTACCCCTTAAGGAGCGATTTGACTTCTTAAGTGGCCGATAAATATTTTAAGCGCGATGAGTATTTAAAATACAAAATCATAACAATAAAGAACGAACGAATATCGCAATTGAAACCTTGTACGAAACTGATTCATAAGAATTCGGGCAAGGTACCACATGTTAAAAAGAAACAAATTAAAGTACAGGAGCTTCCTCCTCACAACTCGACTTAACCTTAATTAGTTTATCATTCATCACCATGTTTATATATTACAAATTTTCGATTTTTGCAATTATTAATTTATTAATATCCCAAGATTTCAATTAAAAACAGATAAACAAATAATTAAAAATGTACTTGTATGATCTTAACCAAGTTTTCCCCTTCAAGTACATATCAGCACTTTTTGGAAAAGAAAGAAAAGAAAAATAATGTGAAATAGATACTCTTTTTCATTCATTTATTTTCAGTTGTCTTAAACTGAAAAATAAATGGCTTTTCCACCACTCCATCCATCAGTGATTATCATTTGTCTTTTACTTCACTTTAACTTCGGCATTAATGTTTTCAATATTGTCGATGCACACCAGCGATAAGGTTTTTTAAGGAAGAAGGAGAGAGGACAAGGGGGGGAGTAGGTGTGAGTTTATTCCTAGAAAGGACCATGAACACGAAAAGATTGGGAACCACAGAGTTAACATATTTACTTAGAGGATAATTTTACCTTTGGATGGCTTCATTTAATTATCTTACTAATTATTTTTCATTCGTATTGTGGCTGGATGAATAGACATTCTACAAAAGAAAATCTTTTGTCGGATGTCTTTTCATCCATATACTCATTTCTTTTGGAATTTGTGCCATTCTACGTTGTCATTTCTTATTTTACATATTCAAATATGTTTTGATTCTAGTGCTCTATCGTTTTTTTGGAATTGATCAGTGTTAGAGCTCATGCATTGATATCGATATATCTCGCGGTTGTTCTTCATGAAAAACAATGATGGCAGGCGTTAATGGTGTATCCGTACATGCAAGTGTGCATGCAAATTTTAAGAGCAAAAACTGAACGGTGATATATTACATTTGGATTGCCATCATCATGCACTTGAAATCGTACTGCAGAACGTGTCTTTAAAGAAATTCTTGCCTTTTTTAGTTCCAGATCTGATATTCCATTGTTAAGCATTTTGTGGAAAGATCTCCATCATTCAGAACTTATAATATTTCAATCAAGTATACATACCACTTAAATTCTAAAAGACGAAGTCGATGATGTATTATTGTTTGCAAAAAGTGGATATTGAGAAAGAGCTTTCTTTTTAAGATTACAGAGAATTCTCATAACTTGTAATAATATTTCCTGGTGAAGACCCTCCTAGAGCGGTATGTTTTCGGAAACCTGGAGCTTATCCCTGAGCCACATTGGTGGCAAAAGGAACTTATTAGTTGAAATTTTATGTATTTAGGAAACCATTTAAATTGATCTTTTATGAGGAGAAAGCCCTTAAATGATGTTTTAGAGTTAAGTCCTGTATGAAGGTATGGTTTTTCACAGTAACACAATTGAGGCTCCTTTAAATAATATAATGTGTCTAAAAAACTAGCAGCGTACAAAATGAAATAAACATGCAGCAGAAGCAGCGATTGGAAAATTCATAAATCACTTATGGTATTTAGGGGATGAACTAGTAGCTTTGTCCGTATTGGATGAATGAATTAACTTTGAAGATACGAAAAGACTACTCCAAAAAATGCTTGCTGATAAGGAAGACGTGTCTGATGATTGTATAAAAATTTCATATAGCGGTAAATGATTTGGAATACTTTCTTAGTAAAGATTTTCCTCTTTATAGAATCAATTACACGTCAATGAAACTGTTTGATAAGTTATAAATACCAAAAGATGTTTTCTTATTTGATCTTGATTTATGGCAAAATGAAGGAAGCTATTTAAAGGGACGAGAGATCGCCAAAACGCTGAAAGAGTTGTGAATGATACAACTGAAAGAGGATCACAATTAATCGAAAAATTTCTCAAACAGGTTACCAAATATGAGTCACAAACGCAACTTATTTAACAGAATGTCCATGACTATCGGGAAAAAAATACACACGATCGAGATGCATTGAGAAAAGCGTACGAATAACGTTAAGTTTCTAAAGCATTATTTCATTCTTATTCAATGTAAAATACTTAGATGATATTAAGTTATTATAAGATCAATTTTAGTGCTACCTCACTGTAAAAATATTTTCCTAACTTAGGAGAAACGATTTCGATTTTCGGGGTCTGAAGTAAAAACACGAAGATTTGTTGGAAAATTATCAAAAGTGTTTAAGTTCAACGTCTTAGGGGCACGTGTTATTATTGACCGATCGAGTTCAAATTTTGCACACGTTACTTTTTATTATAGTGTCATAAAACTAGAGGGCGTCACTTGCTGAATTCCGAGAAAAAGAAAAGACCACCCTTATATATATATATATATATACAATGTGTGTGCGTATTCACTGCATGAATTGCCTTTCAGTTAAAAATCATTCACGAAAAGAAGCTTGATTTCTCCAAAACCCTTCACATTTATTGAATGTATTTGCATCTGTTGAAAATGAGAAAAAAAAGCATTGAAAAATATGTTTCGCCTCACTACTACCAAGAGTTTTATTTTCAAAAAGGAGAAAGGCATTAAAAAATGGTTTTGAGCCAAAAACATTCACTCACGTTAGAAAGAGTGAGTTTTTAGGTGATTGATGCATGTTGGAGAAATTAATGCTAACCTTATGGAAAGTATTTTCTTCTTTATTGAAGAATAGAGAAAGGTTTTTAAAAATTTCGGAAATCGGAATTGTTTTTTTTTTAATGTAATATTTATTTTTTAAGCAAACTAACAAGTTCGATAATGAAATCTAATTTTACAAACGGTTATTATTAGCAGTTTCCCCCCCCCCCTTGGATAGCAAGTATAAAACTTTTAGTGAATAATTAATAGCGAAACTGAACAAAATCAAAAGAAGAAAAAAAATAACTCTTAAAAATTTTGTTTGTAGAAACTGTTGCGTATTTTTACATGCAAGTGCTTTGTGACGATAGTTATTGTAAGTCTTCAGTAACAGATATTTTTTTGCGAATTATTTTTCATAATTTTTCATAAATCACATTGAATCCTTTGCCAGTTGTGCAAATGATAAACTGTACAATAGGCACATTTTAATTTTGACAAGTTTTAATTTTTAGACATCGTCTTTTTCGATTGCTTCAAGTTTGAAATTGTTGCAAAAATCTTTTCAAATACTATAAATTTAGAATGAATTAAATAAGTTAATAAAATAACATAAGCATCAGTAGAATAAATATTTCATCAAGATAATGCGAGCGTCAAAGTTTTCAGCAATGACAAAAGTTTGTGGTTCCCACCTCAGTAGGTCTAACTCCTTGAGTGACCATCATGAAACCTTGATCTGAAACTAAAAGAAAGCTTGTGAAATATCTGGTCTTTAATCTTTACGAAGATTGTTAATTGCAACACCAAAGATGAAATGGTGCAGCTTAGCCTAGCAAGGCCTTTGCGCCAAAAACAAAAACAACAAAAAAAAAACAAGAAAACTAACCAAAAATGAAAATAAATGAGGCCCTGCCAACGGCTTGAAAAACATCTCAAAGGACTTTTGACTTCCAAGCCCCAAGAATGATGAAATATACTGGGAAAACACATTAGAAGTAGCGAAATTGTTGCAACAACAAAATTCAATGGACAACAAATTTTGTTTTTTGTAGCGAGAATTTCATTGTAATGGCATTCAAACAATGTAATAGAAATTAAATCGGAACTAAAAACTTATTTCGTTTAAATAAATCTTCTTTTGTATTGGTATTCGTTCTTAAACACGAAGAAAGAATTGAAATCATATCATTAATTACCATTGGAAAATCAATGGCTGACGCTTCTGTGAAAGCAAAATAGAGTCTACGAAAATTTTAAATGAGAACAAAATAAAGCTCGGGAGATTTTTATTGCAGACTTTTTGTTGTCTGCAATTATGTGGTTTATAAAAATATTCAATCGGAGTCAAAATGAACGTAATTGGCATTTTTGCTTCCAGTTAGTTTCCATATTACTTTGCTAATTATGATTTTTCTATTAAGAAAACGTAAAATACGAGCAGGCTCAAATCCCTTCTGCTGGACCATTCTGCCTGGTAATTGGTAATTTAGTTTTCTCCGCGATTTTCAATGTATATTAAAAAATGATAGTTAATAAGATTTCTTTTTTTTTTTTTTTTTTTTGAGATACCTTCTCTCCGCCGGACAAAACAAATTGTGTTAATCAGAGATACACAAACCAAAACTCTAGATTTTTGTGTTGCTACTAGTAGCACAAAGTTTGAATCCTCAAAAAAAAATGCATTTTCTAGCAGATGTAAGTTAGTTTTCGAAAACAATTTTACCCTCATGTGCAAAGCAAAATGTACTGAGAAGTAATAAAAGTTTTCAAAAAGTATTTCCAGCAAATTTTCATTGTATCAGGTGACTCAGTGTCTACCGATAAAAAGGCGGAAAAAATCAGTTTAAAAAAAAACTGTTTTAAACTCATTGAGATGGGTTGAAAACGAAAACTGAGTGTAAAACTTGAATGAAGAGTATTTCGTGAATACAATACTTATTTTACCCTCTACAAAGAAACAAAAATACGCTTGCATTCCAATAAAAGTGTTTTGCCAAATATTTTCGAAAGGTAATTTAATTTCATTGTATAACTGCATTCGAACATGTTTGACAAAATCAATATTTACACTACTAGCAGACAGATAACCGTTTTGTGTTAACATCATTAATCAAGGGAATTTACTCTGCACTTGACAGCTAAAACCACTTTGCATGCAAATTTTCCCCTGAAAGTTCATGCATTAAGCACTCTTGTTGAAACTGGAGTGTGCGCATCTAGTGCGCCCATTCTCGCTCTTAACTCTGCATTTTTTAAAATCGGAAAACCGATACTTCACGAGAATGCCATGCATAAGGAGCTCAAATGTCTTTCCTGTAAACAAGCCGAGATTTAGATGACATTCAGAGATTATTTATGTTTCTTTTGCTTTATTGTTTTTCGATCTTCAATTTAGGTTTAGTTAGGGTAAAGGGAATTTCAATATTTTAACTTTAGAAACTTCCCTTTCCTTTGGGGAAAATTAGACATAAAATTTTGTGCATTGTGTCCAAGACTTAGAAAGGTCTTAGATTTAGATCATATTCAGCTATTATTTATGTTTCTTTAGCATTATTGTTTTTCAATCTTAGAATTAAGCGTAAGTTATGACTTATGGTCATAAGGGTCATTAAGGGAAACAGAATTTCAATGTTTTAAATTTAGAACCTTCCTTTTCTTTCAGGGGATTTGAGACATAAAAGTTTGTGCATTGTGCCTAAGTCCACATTCTTTGAGAATAACTGGGAACAAAAAAAAAATGTTATGACTTTGCTATGACTTATATGGTTTTATGACTTTGATGTTCTCTCGTTGAAGCTGAGATTTCTAACAAGATTGTTTGTTGGTATTTCTTTAATGAAAGAACATCTGCATCCAGCTCGGATATTGTCTATTCCAGACTGATACGTCCATAACGAGGATGAAACTGCTGTCTCTGACTGTCATAACCTAGTTCTGCCTTAGCCGTGGCTTAAGGTTGGTAACTTATTTCTTTTCCGTAACTCGTGTTAAAAGTAAAAATAACTCCATTGGAACGGAAAAGAAGGGACGAAAAAATGGTTTGACGGAAATATAAAAGCAATAAAGCCAATACAAAAAGAGACGTTTTTCATAAACTGTGAACCGCAGCGAAAAGAAGTAACGCAGAAATAAAGGAGGCATTCAAAAAACTTTAGGCCAATCAACAAGAAATATTTTAGAAATATAAATCATGCAAATAATATTTCGAAAAATTGTGAAGAAAGAGAAAAATTTGTAAAATAGCAGAAAAAAAGAAACACAAAAGCAATAGCACCTCTAAAACCATACGAACTCAACATAAAATTAGGAGAAACATATTTCCTCAAAATGAAAATGATGAAACACAAAATATAAACACCGATGAATATACAGCAAAAAATAAGGGAAAACAAAAAGATAAAAGAGAATAAATTACTTTCCTTTTTCTTAAATATTAAATGTCTTCATAAAATACAATGATACAAATCATTAAATGTAAAAACTATTGTTAAAAAATAATTAACTTTTACGCAACAAAGGAAAATTTACCGTTTCATGTAGGTTACCCATTAACACTGCTTTTAAACTTTCAGCTATTTTTTATAAAATTATTTTACACTGCGCAATTAATTTCGGAACACGCCTCAGAAAATATAATGCGAGCTGTTTTCAGTGTTTTTGCCTTTTACGTTCAAGAATCCTTATTCATTTTGAAAATAAAATATTAGAGGCTATTATCGGGGATGCACTTAATCTTGTAGTGGATATTTATTACAGGACGAAAAACTTTACTTTGGTTTTTAGGAGTAATAAAATATACGCTTAGAAAACAGTTTGATGTAGCTGAAGAAAAAATATTTCGCATTTAATCTTCGGCTACCAGTTAGTAAAAGATATTAAAATATTAAAATGTAGAATTAGTACAACCCTTTACAGTAGCTTTGATCTAATATTTATTTATTTTCTAATGTTTCAATTGCATAATAAAATTCTGCATCAATCAGCTTAAAGATGATTAGAAACTTCTGTAGTAATTAGCTTAAGTTGCTGGCCTAAAACCGGAGCTAAAGCAGGACTACAAGCATATACCGGCAGCTTGGTTACAACATTCAGGGACTGCAGTTTCGTCTTAAAACCCAGCTTAAATGCGAGATTATCTGATTCCAACTTGGTGATGACTGTTTCAGACTGATGAGTTTGTAACATGGACAGAACTGTAGTTTCTGGATGTCGTAACTGGACCTTTGGTATAGACAGTCAACTCTCTATAATTCAAAGCCCCAAGGGACCGGACAAAACCTTCGAGTTATTGGTAGTTCTAGTTATGCGAAGCTCACATAACCTTTTCAAGAGTTTAATACCCGATAAAATTTTCAAAATAAAGGAATATTCGAGTTATAAGACTTCGAGTTATCGGGAGTTGACTAAAATTGAACTACTAAAGTGCAGTGGCGAATTTTTCATATCGCCACTTATCTTATGATTACGTGTTTATCTTATGATTACGTTAAAACTTAAAAATATTTATTTAGCATTTATTCATTGTTGAAGTTAAAGCTATGTCGGAAAAAAGAAGTTTCTCGGAAGTTCAACATTCAATACTACCCAAAAACTGCACAAATTAAGAGTAAAAAAAAGATTTTGTTCCTTTATTATGCATTTTTAAAAACCAATCTAACGAACAAACATTGCTTAACCCCGAGAATTTTATTCCACAAACATTTTTATTTTTCCGTATTAAAAATGCCAAACATCAAAAACTTAAGTTTTTTTTCCTGATTCACAAGTAAAAAAAAAAGAAAACTAGTTCCCTTTTTGTTTTCACATTCAAGCGCGTTAGCAACGATCCGCTCGCTCAAGCCTCGATTTGTATTCAAGCAGCTGGTGCAGTGATGGTAAATAATTTTTTGCTCCTTAATGCTCCGTCCTTGCCAGGTTCAAGCGTTTTTCCTGACTCTGCTGTTTAAGACTTTCTACACTAGAAATAACAACAATGACGCATAGATCGGACGTATGTCAAACATAAAGGAAATTTTTGTTAAAAAAAAAAAAAAAATGTTATTGATATCATTTCGCATTTTCTCTTAATAATGGTGTAAGTTTTGAAGTATTTTTGAAACTTGATTGGCGATTTTTAGTAACACCGTGTTAATTTCATGATTATTACAGCGAGAACACAAAAAGAAGAGAAAAGAAAAAGGCTCTGTTCTAAAGGAATTTTACGCTTCATTATTTATTTTTATGCGAATATAATTAGTGACATTATATGAGCCGCTCAGAAGCCAATGCGGTTAAGTCCATTTTTTGATATTTTCTGATTTTTGGAAATTTTGATGAAATAAATAATAATCTTCTTAGTTATTAAAGGATTTATTTGTTAGCTACATCTTTCGAGGTTAGACAGTCCTTTTTTTTAAT
Organism: Uloborus diversus; assembly: GCF_026930045.1. NCBI lineage: Eukaryota > Metazoa > Arthropoda > Arachnida > Araneae > Uloboridae > Uloborus > Uloborus diversus. Next base: position 193,489,188 of record NC_072732.1, on the reverse strand, counting down.
AGCTTCTGAATATGTTGTATAATAATTTCAGAAGCCATTGTGAATAAGTCCACCTTTTATCAATATTTTTTTACATAAACTTTGATATAAAAATTAAATTATTCTTCTTCTTTCGATATTTGTTGGCAACACTGAAAAACAAGAAATTCATAGAACAAGAAGTCATAATCCCAGACGTAGATACTTAAATTCAGATCTTTCTATTGCAAAAATGTATAACCTGTATGTCAAACAATGTAATGAAGAGCAAATTGCACAAGTAAAGGAAAAGTTTTATTACCATATATTTTCGACAAAATTTAACTTACATTTTAAGAAATCTTCAAAAGATACTTGTGCAAAATCTGATTATTTGGTAATAAAAAAACAATCTACAATAGATGAAGAAAAAAATGCAGCTGAAGTTGAACATGACGAACACTTGCGAAATGCAGAAATTGCCCGTAATAGTATGGCTAATGATCGACTAAGAGCTTAAGACAAAATATACGTGTTTAGTTTTGATTTAGAAAAAGCATTACCATTTCTGAAACTATCCACATCGGTGGCTTATTACAAGGGAAACATATGTATACAATCTTGGTTACCAGGATTTAAAGTCTAACGAGGGCTACATGTATGTTTGGCCTATAACACAAGCATTGCGGGGTTCACAAGAAGTGTCATCGTGTTTAACTAAACACATTAAATTGTATGCAAAGGATTTTCAAAACATAATGTACTCAGATTCATGTTCAGGACAGGATTGAAATATAAAAACTGTTAAGTTTACTGAAATTGGTTCAGAGTGAAGATATAAAAGCTGAATCAATTGAGCTTAAATTTTTATTAAGTGGGCACAGTTATTTGCCCAATGATACTGATTTTGCAGCTGTAGAAGCTTATGCAAAAAAAAATCCGTATATTTATAACCTAGTGATTGGCATCATATAATACAAAATAGTAAAAGATACAAAATAGAACCCTTTCAGAGTTGTCGAAATGAATCAACAAGAATTTCTTTCCACAAAACCATTGGAAGAAGCTGTTACCAACAGAAAAAAACTAGAAGTGGACTAACAGTCAATTGGCTTAATATGAGATGGATAAAATTGGAAAGGTCAAACCCAAGCAGCCTTAAGTTCAAACATAATTTTGATGAGGATGATACCTTTCATGTAATTGATATAAAAAATTTAAAAAAAAATAGATAGGCCAGTGAATTTAAAAAATATAACTCAACCTATATTATATCCTAATGGCAGAACAATTTCAAGAGAAACAAAAAACACATCATATGTTTATTAAAGTATATACCTCCAATTAAACACGACTTTTACAGGACATTAAGGACAACACATGAAGATCAAGATTTACATTTAAATAACTCGGAAGAAGATGGTGTTTGTTGTGATGAATAAACATAAAACTTATGACAATAAAAGCTATTTTTTTATTTTTACATAAATTTCTTATCTTTTTCAGCTGCCAAAATGTATAAGTCCAAAAATTTTTAAGATGCTGTCATTATTTTAATAAATACTTACGTTTTTATTTACACATCCTGTACATATCTTGATTTTTTGCAGAGTTTACACCTCGAAAAAAGATTTTATACACTTTTCTAATTAAATTAATAAACCAAGAATTTTAAAAACTAATGTATCAAAAAACATTAATTTTCTCAATTTTTGTGTTTTGGACTTAACCACATTGGCTTCTGAGCGGCTCATATATCAGTGACATTTTCATTCTTAGCTTAATCTGCATAATTTCTTCAAATACTAGTGACAACAGTTAAAATACTTTAACTTTCATTCGCGTTATAATGAGGTGGTTTCCTTAAGTCAAAAGTAGTACTTTTAGTCAATGAAATTGATAGAATAAGCAAAAAAAAACATGGACCCAGAAAATACTTTCATTTTCCCAACAGCCCAACAGCTATTTTTTTTAATTATTTTTTTTAATGCCTGATTTTTCAAACAAGGCGTGGTCTTGATAACGTCACAAATGATGCTCTTTGGCGCATCTTTCTTTAGCGTTTCCACGCTATGATAATCAAGAAGCGAATTAAAATTGCACTCTAAGCTTGCTATTAACGATATCGTAATAGCAAGCTTAGAGTAAAGATGTGAATTAAATATTTTGCTCTGTGAATGGCAACACAGAATGGCATTTCATTATTTGTGATGTCATCGGCAGAAGCGTAAATAATAAAAGCGCACCGAATTAAGTAATTTTTTAAAAATATTAAACTTAAGCATATTATTTAAAAATAGACAGATCCTATGCTTTTAAGCACGCTCTTTCAGAAAAAAAATACTTTTAAAATTTTGGAAAAGACCCCATTGATTTTAATTCATTTCGTTGTGTTCAGATTTTTAATCATTTCGAATGTGTGAAGTTTTACTTGAGTTTGCTGTGCGTTTTTTGTGCGAATTCCAATAAATTCTATTCATAATGGCTATTAATGAATCGAATTTTATTTGGTTAACCTTGACTGGAGTCTGTGCTTTATTCATCACTGCATTTCATTGTCCAACAATTTACGGAAATTAGTTTTTTTAGACTTATAAATTTTATTATGAAGACAAATTGGGTCACCCTATCCTTATAAATATGATGCAAAATGTTACTTGTAAGTTAATAATTAATTTTCTGTTTGAGATTCTCACTCAAAATTGAATAAAAAAGCTTAGTTGGTCCTCTGATGACTTTAATTCTGTTCCCAACGTTACTCGTTAGTTAACAATTAGTGCACTCCCAAAATATTTCGTAATGAAAGTTCATAATTAAAACAAATTGTTCATCTCATCTTTTAAATTAAAAAAACCCTTTAAAAATGGTTGACAATATCATTCCTGAAGCGTAAACTAGTCTTAATGCATAATATTTCTATGCATAGTAGGAAAACTAAATTACAATTGTTAATCTAAATTACGTGTGCTATGGCGGCGCTTTTAAACGTCAGTTGGTTTCTCTCCTTTTGAAAAATGATTCTTTCTTGATTCTGCTTCGCAGACACGTTACCCTGTGACGTTTTCTCCTTCCTACTCGAAAGAATAAAAAGTGAAAATGAAGACAATATGTTGAAAGAATGAAAATTTCGATATCCGATACCACGATTTTCCAAATGGAGTATCATAGAAGATTTTCGCTATCCTAATACTTATCATGACTTATAAAAAGGGAATCGATTTCTTATGGAAAATATCTGCTTTTTTCGCATGTATGTCTTATATCTGCGAAATCGATTTTTTCCCCAATCGAGGTTTAAAACCACTATGAATTTTTAAACAAACGCGCGTGTTTTAAGTTGTTAAAATTTGAGTGTTAACAGTTTTTCCCTTTCGTGATTAAACCAGGTTCCTTTAAGTAAGGCTAAAACTTTTACCTCCGTGTTTTTATTCTTAGTTTAATCTGCATAATTTCTTTAAATAGTAGTGGCAACAGTTAAAATACTTCGACTTTCATTCGCGTTCTAATTGGTCCTAATTCATTTCGTTGTGTTGTGCTTTTGATCATCATTCCGATTTGTTTTATAGCTAATTCTTTACCCTTAATGCTTTCAAATTTATATCTGAAATTTCTTTTTACTTTTAATTTTGTTTCATTTCTTTATGTTTGATTATTTAATTTGTTTATTTTTCATTTTGTTTCCTTTATTATCATTTTTTATTCACATGAGCTACCTTTTTATATCTGTATTTTTTTTAATATGAAAAGAGAAACATTTCTGGTCAAACCTTTTCTAATTTAAACGCATTTTGAAAATTACGAGACTTTTGTTGAAAGATCAATACTGATGAGTACCAGATGTTAAACGTAGGTTCATAAGTTAATTTTATTAATGATTTCAGGGACGTTTGTTTGATAAAAATAGTAATTTACAATTTGTTGTAGAGTTTGTTGTCATTTTAGTTTGTTGTAAGTCACCTCTTTACTTTTAGTTCAATGATTGCTAGATTTTAAAGAAAAAATTGTTAAATAAAAACAAAAAACACGACTGCGTAAAAATCAAAAAAGCTAAAAAGAAAAATGTATAATCCAAGTAGTTTAGAATGTTATTAAGTACTACTGAATAACTACACCGTTGAAATAGTTTTATAACCGTACACAAATAAGACAAATCATAAATTCAAAAGCAGAATAAAAGGATCAACAGTCGGGGCCCATTCAAATTTTACGGGGTTCTTTGAATCAGAAAGGAATGGGCTTCCTCCATTCCTTTCTGATTCGTTTGCTGAGCTTAATACCGGTATTAAGAAATTGCAAAATTGCTCGAAATACCGGTATTCGGTATACCGGTATTGCAGTCACTACTCCAAACGTAACTATTTTAGTTAGAGATTAATCTATATTAATTCTATTTTTTTTAGCCAAAAAAATATTTCCTCACAAATTTAGTTCAAACCTTCGATTGATAAAAGTTACTGTAAGCCAGAAACCTTATTTATGTTTATCTTCTATCGCAACCTTTTTTTTTTTTTTAGTTTTTTTTCCCCTTCTTAAAAAAAATCCTAAAATTTGTTATTTTATTTGAAACTGCATAGGAACGACGTTTCAACTTCTTTATTGGAAATATTACACGAGGGTGTTAAGAAAATTGTTTTGTGTATTTTGCTCATAGATCGGAAAAAGTTACACCAAACTTTTTTTTGAATGCCTCAATAGTTTCCGTTGTTCTAATCTCGCCTCTCTCTCAGTTTCCCTCTATAAATTATTCAAAAACTTCTCAGATTTTAAATCATTCCCCGACAACAATTTCTATCCTTTTAGGGGGGAGGAGAGATAAAAAACAAAATTCGAGAAACCCAAATAAAGAAAGTGACAAACTTTTTCCCAATACTGCGATTGTAAAGATTTGGGCGAGAGCTAGAGATTTGCATCAATCCAAAACTGTTCATCTCTTTACAAAGCGAAAATCAATTTCATGGCTCGAGGTGTTTTTTTTTTTTCTTTCGTTTTCCAATTTTACATCAGAGTCATTAATCAATGCCAAGTGAAAAGAGATACTTTAAAGTTCTTTTCTCCATTTGCAAAAAGACGCAAGTCGTAATAAAAAGAAATTCTTTTTGAGACTTTTTTTATATATGGCTGTGATATATATCATATCTAGCTTAATGTAAACCGTTCTCAGTAAAATTTTATTCAATTTAATTATAATCATTTAGACAACTTTAAACCGTCTCAGTTATTTTTTCCGTGTAATTTTAAACTATTTGGGTTAACAACTGAGGGTTAAGTTTAGATAATTTTGAAACAGAGTAATGTAATTTTTGAAAAATACCACGAGTGTGGTAATAGAACTTATTTCCATTTCACACATGTTTCCGTCTACGTTGCCAACCCTAGGTGAAATAAGAATGAGGATATATAGAAATTCTGGCGAACATTTTCCTTTAATTTTTTCGTGTAATGTTAAACTATGTGGTTTAACAACTGAGGGTTAAGTTTAGATAATTTTGAAACAGAGTGAGGTAATTTTAAAAAATACAACGAGTGTGGTAATAAAATTTATTTCCATTTCACCCATGTTTCCGTCTACGCTGCCAACCCTTGGTTAAATAAGAATGAGGATATTTAGAAATTCTGGTGAACATTTTCCCCCCACTGTCTTTAAAATAATTTGCTTCACATCACGTTTTTTACTGTACAGACTAACTTTTTTCTACTGCTACACTTATTCCCGTCTTATTTTTTGTAGTGTTTTTTTTTTCTTTTGTAACTATTTAACCACTACCTGTATTGACGAGCAACCTGAATAATGTATATTATTTTTTTTTTCGCTAACGCTTCCTCTAAAGACCGTCAACCGGAATTAATTGATAAATACTAGATTAACGCGAACTGCGGTTAAATGCTGATTATTAATAATGCTTGATTTATAGTGCAACTAATTTAGCATTATTGGGAATTCATCCTAATTAAAAACTAATGAAAATAGTATTTAATGAAACTCAGTACGCCCCAAGATGAATATAAAAACTTCTAAAAGCGCATGTCCTCAGTTTTTACGGGAAATAAATACTTAACAGTAACACACAAAAAATATATTACGGCTAGAAAAAGAGTTTCATATCATTTTTCAAAAGTGCAGATAATTTTGCTAATGGTATAAATAATGACGAGAAAATACGTTATGTCAAATTGGAGTGCTATTAGAAAAAATGAACTTTTGCAATTATTAATATTCCAGTGTATATGCAACTGAGAATTCAATAAAGTAATTAATCAAGTTTATTTCAATTTTCTTTAATGGAATAATTAATTATTTTCTTTGCATCATTTATAAATCGGAGAAAAAAAAGCAACTCATAAGGGAAGATTAATAATGCAAAATGAGTGTTTTCCTTTTTGTGGATCTTCAGCTCAAATTAAATAGTCAGAAGCCGTAACAAAATTCAATAATGAAGGGGAGGGGGATTTAATGGGATTTTCCTTTTTTTTCCCATTTTTTGTCACGGATTATTTAATTATAATTTTCATTTTAATTCGTAAGTAAGACGGTATCAATTCGAGTGACAATTTTCGTTTTTTTGGTTTGCCTTATTAAAATTTATGTTCGAATATCATTCAAATGTTTCGTTTTAAAACCTTCTTCTTGTGTCTTTAAAATTATTTACATTCCTTTACAGTTTTTAGTTTGTGCTTTGATAGTGTTCGATGTTCTTATGTAGTTTATGTGGACTGTATAATTTCTGTCAATAATTCATTCAAAGTAAAAAACAATGCATTTATTTAACAAGTCTAAAATCAAATAAAACAAGTCAATTCAACTAAACCAACAAAAAACTGAAACATTTCCCAACTAACCAACGAACAATAATCAAGAAACAGTTTTTATAACATTGAGTCACGTGTACGCTTCCTCTTTACGCACACTGCCAATGCTTCCCCTTAATTTATGCAAGGGATTTAACAGATAAGCGAATAGTTTAAAACTAATATTTTACTTTTATTTGGTGCGATGAAATTTTAAAAAGTAGCAAACGCATTATTACTTTACGCTTTCGTTAACAATGAGGGGAAGAAAAACAGTTTGTGAGGAAAATACTTCCATTCTTTTTTAAGAATATATTTTTATTATTTAGGCCCTTTCAAAAAATCAGAGTTAAAACAAAACTTGTTTAACAAACGCTTTTTTTTCTCTCTCTTTACATCAGTGCCTTTTTAGCATTTAATTAAATGCAATTTTCTAATCAATAGAAATAATTGTTAAAATACATTGCAACAGTTTGGCTAACAAATTAGAAAAGACCGCAAGGGACAGTTCTCTGAATTGTTTTCCTCTTTTGTACATTAAACAAACAAGAAACTTTTAATTTAAATTTGTTACTCAAATTAAACTGAAATCATGTTGTTGTTGTTGTTTTTAATTTATTCCTTTCTTTGTTTCTTTTTATTGTTATTATTATTATTTATTTATTACGGTTTACTTCGACTTATCTTCAGAGTTTCATAAAGGTATTCAGGAGCATTGTTTTCATAGATTTTTAACAAATAAATATTCAAAACAAATAAAAGAAAGAACTTTAAACACTTACTTTTGAGAAGTAACAGTGAAATAAAATATTTGTTATTTATTAACGTAGTCTTTTTATCGGTATATTTCGATAACGAACTTTGAGTATTTCTTAACTTTTCGTTTGTTCCTGTTGTTTTCCAGTAAAGTGAAGTTTACCTCGAATCCAGAGAAAGTACTTCTTTTAAAGAAATAAAAATAAATGCTGTCCTGTACACTACATGATTTCCTTGTAAGTCCGTTAGATTTTCCACATTTTAATACTTAAAGAGAAAATGGCGTGCACACACGTTAATACTTCTTAATCGCACATTTTTTTTCCAACTTAAATAAAAATACATTTTTGTTGGCTTTCAAATTATAAAGTTGCAATAACAAAAACCAAGTAGAACGTGTAGAAGGTACAAAATTAGAATACAGTAGACCCTCGTTTTACGCTGAGGTTACATTCCACGGAAATGCCGCGTAAACCGAAACCGCGTAAATTGAGACCTAATACTAATGTTAAAATAGGGGTTTGATTCCGTAGATAACAAAATACTTCATTCTAGTTATGACTAATTGTATAATAAATTTAATGTGTACTCATATCGACTTTTATTCACGACATACATAAAGAAAACATGTTGTGTTTATAAGGAGGAGCTGGCTATGATAGTCTTTTGGCAGTCATTAACATTTTTTCTCTGTAATTCTTTGCAGAGAATCAACGCATCCATGATCACTTGCATCACTGTCATGATGGAATCTTCCTTCTCTAACAAATCAGAAAGATAATTTCTATTGTTTAGGAATGGCTCACAATTTTCAGTGTGAACGTTTTTGCTTGTGCGTCACCAACGTCGGTATCATCGTTGGTTTTGGCCACCTTTGTCACTCCTAAAAGCTCTTCTTCCAGTCAGTTCTGAACCGTGTGAGTTTAATAACTTTTTACTTCTGGAAAGAGCTCTGGAACCAATCGCATAAAATGTCTCCAGTGGCGCAAGCTGGATTATTAGCACGCCAAAATGCAGTTGATTACGCGTAATCTGCAATATTTAGGAGTTCGGATCTTGAAAGAAGGGAAAATTTTATCAGTCTGCATTGCCGCATCCCCGTAAAATAAAATAAAGGTGTCAAATCTTAAACCGCGTATAATTGAAACCGCCTAAAATAAACCCGCGTAAGACGAGAATCTACTGTGTAACATTGAAACAGAAAGAAAATTTGAAATACTTGTGTTCCTAGTTTGTTACTAAGTGATGTAGGAAAAATAGTGTCACGGAAATTTAAGATGGAAATTATCGACAGTGTTTAACATTGGTTCTACAAGAATCTCGTTAAATATCGCCATTACCGTTAAACCGGCACTGGGTTCGGCGTCTCATTCTCAACTTAGTATAAGTCGCTTAGATAACCATGTTGGGGGCGAAAACACTTGACTCTGTTCAAGTTGTCACTTTATAATACTGCTTCAGTTTGCATTAAATTTGCATTGAATATCCACATCAGACGAGAAGAGCTAATTTGAAACATACACATGCAGCAAAATAAGTAAATAAATAAGGTAAACAACTAGACCCTATATAGGCCCTACATACGAAGTTTTAACTTTCTACTATTTACTGTTCTTGAATTATGCGAGATACTCAAGATGTATGTTAGTATGTCATGTACGTATGTGCATGACGTAGTCATGAAGTAACTCGTTATTGTTATTTTGGGATATGTTCAAAAGAAATGTTATGCTAGCCATACGTCATATGTACTGTACATTGGTGGTAAAATGTTCTGAATACACTCATTGCATTGCCTTTTTTTTTTAATGTGTGTGTGGGGGGGGGGGGATTTGACCTAAGTCATCTTCATGAATTTGTCTTACTATCTTAACCATTAATAGTCTCCACAGACTTGTTGTTTTCACGAAAGAACTTGTGAAAATTCGTGTGAAATGGGTGCATTCCACGCCACAGAGAGATGGATCCTCAATTCAAGAAAGCTGTTCTGGAACAAAAAATATAGATATTCAAACTTATTGACAACAATGTATATTCAAAATGTGTATTAATTGTGCCATAATTGCAAATGTTGTGGCATTCTACCCGATACTATTGTATTATTCTATATTGCGTTATTATGTACATACTACGCCTTCTTGTGTTCAAGTAAACCTACTAGGGTACTTACCCCCCCCCCAAAGGTAAACCTACCAAGGGACTTGCCTCTCCTCCCCCCCCCCCAAAAAGAAACATTTGAAATCAGCATAAAGAAATACTTTTTTTTTTTTTTTTGCTGTTAGAAGTTCCTCATCGGAAAATAACCTTTTTTCAAACTCATTTAGTACTTGTTCTTTATTACTTGATTTAAAATTTTAATAACTCGTTTGTATTGCTTTTATTGTTATTGATTTTGCTTTGACAGTGAAAAAATGGTAGATATAGGTTATTAAATACAGGTTATCTATCAATTTTCACATGAAAGCATTTGTTTGAGTTTAAAAGACTTAAAATGTACCCAAATATCGATTTTATAACACATCGATGTTTTCGGGTCAGTATATTTTAACACCACTGATGTTTTAATTTTGAACATCGATGTCGTACCACGAAGTGCCAGCCCAAACTTATTTTTGAAATAAGTTAGTCTCATTTTTCTTTAAAAATATTAACATGAAAGATTGTCAAAACCTTCGTCAAAGACCATATATGTTTCTAAAAGATTTCGTTTGACGGATATATTTGGATTTTTTCAGATTTGCTATGTTTATCCTCATGCATATATCGGAAATATTTTCTCTCCTTTTATATTCATTTATCCTTTACAAACTTTTTGGAGCATTTTCTTTGATTCTCTGTTATCCTTCTTTGGACCAAGCTTCCCAACACCCTAAGTGTTCATCATCATTTTTGAAATTTATTTTGTGATAAATTGAAATTGATTGATGTGGTCTGATTCGAAAGGTAGCTCTGATAATACAAAATGAATAAATAAATATTATTTATATTCATTTAAGGCTTTTGATTTTTAAAGTAAAATGACAAAACAAGTTTGTTTTTTTTTTCTTTTTCATAAGCTTATTCACCACGATGAAAATTTGCCCTGAGATGTAGATGCGTAATTTAAATTGCGTAAATCCTTCAACATTATCACAACTCAGCATTTTATTTAAAACACCTTTTTGCAATGTCAAAAAAAGGAATCCAGTTCTTTAAACTATAGTAAAACCTCAATTATCAGGTTACTGTTTACCCGGATCTCCTGTGTGTCCGGATCAAATTTGTAGAGTCAAAAAATATGTATGTATTTACTTGAATAATAATATTATATTATGAGAGTAAGAATGGAACTATAAATGCGCCAATTTTGTTATCATTATTGTTATATGTTATAAACGTATAACTCTTGCATTTAACGTACAATAACGGAATTCAATTACATTCGGTCATTTAATAATTTTCTCATTTATTCATTCACCCTCTATTTTACTGACTCATTTTTTTTCATGTATTAGTTAATTAATGTATTTATTCGTTTATTGTTTCCTTATTTATTTATTTATTCGTTTTGACTTGGTACATCGATTCAATTGATCAAAAACATTTTTAATAATCAACAGAAAACTTTTCATTAGACAAATATTAAGTTTTTCACTTTGCCCCATGTAAAGAAAAATGAAATCTTTCCACTTTTTTTTTTTTTTTTCAAAATGCAAGTTTATCGCTAAAAATTTAGAAAAACAAATTTCACTGTAAGTTTTGTTTTTTTCTTTATGTACAATAATTTTCAAAACAAATTTCCAACTAGTTCATTTTAATTAAAGGTAAGCTATACTAACTATTTCATTTCAACACACATTCCCTACATAAAAAAAGACTACGATTTAAATATTTCAAGGAATAGTTTGCAAAATGCAAAAATATGCGCATATAGTATATAGCATGTATATTTTTACCATGATTTGTATGCAACTTAACTAAACGTGACATCTGCCACCTCGTTTTTAAGCCATGATTATTTTTAACGTTTATTGCGTGCCATACAATGTAGAATACTACATAAATAATGAAATTCAATGATCGTTAATAATTGTAGTTTTCGTTTTGTATGCGTATCACTCTCTCTGTATAATAACTATAACTGTGTCTCTGTGTGCATACACAAATATTCATGCAGGTGAGCGATGGGTATGCTAATGTAATGCAGTTTATTCAAATAGCAGATTATAATTGTACAGAAAATGTCTTCGATGCATTGTTTAAAGTATTTATGGAAATATATACTCTGATTAAATGAAGTTTCGCGACAGAGCATTCACGGAATGCACTGTTAATAGAATTCCTTTGTAGCGCAAACCATAAAGTAGAAAAGCTCAACATAGCATGAAATTTAAACATTTACTCTCGCACTAGATGGCGCTCGAAACGGAAGGGATTTTAGCTGTAATAACGCATTCATTCAATCATGACTTGTCATTACTAGGGTGCTGAAATATTTAATAGAAATTAGATCTAATTGCGGAATTCTCTGTTATAAATTTCAGAGTGTATAATGTAGCAAGAGTTTAAATTTTAATTAAAAGCTGATATTTGTTGCATTAAATAATATTTCTATTAATGATCATACTTGTTTAAATAAAGTACTAACTAAATTTACGCTCTGTGAACATGATTGTTCAAAGTTATAGAGAGTAATTACATTGTACATTTTAGCTGTGATTACATGTATTTGTTGACAATACAACTTATTAAAAAGAGCTAATCCAGTAACTAGCTATCGAACGAGTAAAAGACAATAACGAACCAAAAATAGTCAGTTAAGCAATGCTTAGCTGCAAGTGGTGAGTAATGGTTCTATGCTAAGGTGTTTTTCATTTAATGATAATATACAGCGTTTCCCAGTTTGACAAGTAAGAACTCTATTTTTGCATCCGTTTGTCTTAGATGCATCTTTCCAATTGCAACGACCTAATGTGTGCATCACATGACTTCCTTTTAGTCCAATTTAATGTCATTTCCACATTATTGGCAATTTTAATGTGATTTAATTGTTTACTCTCTAAATATCACCAACAGTGGCCAAATCAAAACCAATTCTTTTAAAAAATCGCCAAATTTGTCGCCAAGTTGGCGACAAAACTTGGCGACTAAAAGGTGTCCGACAAATTATATGACCACTTGAGTTTACATCGAAATTAACAATGATTTCCCCCCAAAAGGGGTAAAGACCCCCTAAGGAACATCCGAATGCAATCAAAAGAGAAGGTGCACAACTAGATCCCACTAGGAGTCTACATACCAAATTTCAACTTTCTAGGACATACCGTTTTTGAGTTATGCGAGATACATACGCGCATACATACGGACGTCACGAGAAAATTCGTTGTAATTAACTCGGGGATGGTCAAAATGGATATTTCGGGTGTCTGTACGTTCCTAGGCATATATCCACGTGTGATCGGGTCGAAAACAAACTCAACATTCATTCGGGGGTTAGAAAAATGGAAATTAAGGCCGATTTTTGAGTGAAAATTTTTTCGCGAATACAATACTTCCTTTTTTGTAAAAGGAAGTAAAAATGGTCAACGAAATCTTATTTTTTATACTGCTAACAGATCCCGAGAGTTACGTTAAGGAAAATCAGATTCATAAAAATGTAGTAAAAAAAAGAAATTGAAGCATTTTTGACCAAAATTCAAGGAGTTATTCAAGTTAAAAATTCTAAGGGTCGTGCAAGAAAAGTCGCCAAATTTAGCGAGATCCGGTAGGGAAATAGATGACATCTTTCACACGCTTTTGCAGATGACTGTCCTGGAAGGAACTTGTACATAAAGACAGTACCTTCCATTTCTCACCCAGTTTTTAAATTTCGTGCTTCTCTTAAAATTTCAACAGACTTTAGGACTCGATAAGGGGATGAAGACAAATAATTTTTTCATCAAACAAACTCTCCATACACTATTTCGATTGCTTACATGTTTATTTTTCCCCTATTGTTTTCTACCAAGTGGAGAGCAATAATAAATTCTATTCGTGTTCCCTGGTGAGATTTTCTAACTGCAAAGTGGATATTTTTAACCAAATCATTTTCAAAGAAAGGCTGTACTTTGTCATGTTTATTAGAAAATATTTATTTTCAAATCGTATTATTTTCGCTTTAGTTCTATCACAGCGCATGATTAGGTGCTACGCCTCATTATTTATGCGAGTTTACCAGGATAATCAAATACTTAATCCTGCGTTTATCAGAAAACATTTGTCACGATTCAGGGGATTAACCAAAGGATGATAAATTGTCTTCATGCTTAGTAGTGATAATGCAGCATTATTTAGCATTTCGTGTCATTTGTCATTCTAGTTTTGGTTCCGAGATTGATGTTTCTCAACGTAAATGTGTTTCTAATTAGCAAATGATGGCGGTAAGTTAGACAATGTATCCGTGTCTAAACAATTTGTATCGTTTTTCCTTAAAAGCATCTCGTTGTCATAATGTTTTTTTTTTTTTTTTTTTTTTTTTTTTTGGCACTTGATCTTTATTTTATGACGATGTCAAAAGTACGAAAAATGCCATTGTACATATAAAAATGTTTTTTACTTATTTTCAAAGAAAAAAATGAGTAGAAGAAGCATTATTAAATAATAGATAATGAGCCGTAAAATTGCTACTCAATCTTCAACAACCACGGTTAGTGTATCCCAAAGAAAAAACAATTTATGTACAATTTTTTTCAGCTGTTTTGATTCCCCTCCTCTCTTTTGTCACGAAGTGCTGCACTTCACCATACCATTAATAAAAAAACGGCATGATGTCACTTTTCTTGTAATCCCCTTCCTCCCACTTGTTACAAACTGATGAAATTTGATGTTACCTCAGAGTCATGGTGAGAAGTAATCTAAATATTGAAAACTAACTAAGGTGAAATTAGAACTATTAGATAGGAAAGTGTGGTTGTTTCTCAGAGCATGGCCCCACTAGATGGCGCTGACGCTTAATGGGTCTTGACAGTTTTTGACTTTTCTGTATTAAACCGATGCAACTACGATCAGCTCATACATCCACCAACCAATTTCAAGGTTTCAAAGTTTGTTTATTTTTGATTGGACGTCACCCATTTTGACCGCAAGAAGAACTGATAAGAACCCCTGCTTCCACCAATCAATGGCAACGTAATAGAAACAAGGGTTCCTAGTTGCGCCATCTTTGTTGCCATGAGTTTCAGCGATTGTCACGGCCTATAAGAATTAAGTAGGGCCATGCTCAGAGCATAATTACAGCGAAAATGTTAGCCTCCTAAGGGCCTTGTGCTCTGCAGATCTGTACTAATAATGTAAAGCTGAAGAGTTTGGTTGTTTGTTTGTTTGAACGCGCTAATCTCAGGTACTACTGGTCGGAATTGAAAAATTATTTTTGTGTTGAATAGTCCATTTATTGAGGAAGGCTGTAGGTTATAATTTATATTGATATTTCAATTAGAAAACAAGTTATTCAATGTTTTATGTGATTTTTAACAGTTTTTAGAACTGTTTACCGCACAGACCCCGAACTAATTGCTCCAGAAAAATATTTTTTAAACTAAACTGTAGAAAATTTATTTTTAAGTATGATGGGAAAAAATGTTTTGCAAATAGAGCGATTTTTGTATTTTTTATGAATTTTTGAAAAAAACTTTTATTTTTTTTATTTTTTCTAAACTCATCCTGCAAAAAGTATAAAGGCCTCTTTTCTGAAATTTAACTATGCAATAGTAAAGCCATTTCACCTTCTTCAGAAAAAAAAATATCAAAAATACGCACTACGTTTTTGAGCAATCAAGATTGCTAATTGTTTTCACTTTACGGTATTTGATGTTTGGTTCCTTTTTCAAACCCACCGTTCTCTGCAAGCGCGACTGTCCCCCGGTAGCTGCTTCTCCTGGTTGGTGGCCGCCATGCCCTACACAGACGCATGCTCATACACATACACACTCACAGACATATACACACATACACAGTCACATACACACCGCCGTTGCACACATTCACGCCACGTGCATTCAAACAGGTCTACGCACACACAAGACTATACATGCACATACATAACTATGCACACGTAACCGCCCAAGAGGAGGAGCAGGCATGGGGGGACAGTAGCCGTTTCCGGAAACAATAACTCCAATGAGTAGGGCCTTGTCGCACCTCGTGATTGCGAAAAACATAATTTGAATTCAGAATTCAAATTAATTCTCTTTTACTTCTTTTTTTTTAACATTTTTTTAATGCGAAGCACGGCACGACTTCCAAGCATAGTCGAAGTTTTGTCAATCTTCAATTTAGGAGGGTCATTACATCATGGAAATGACATCATGGCTTTATTACCTTCCCCCATTCGCGACGCTTTACTGTTTTTATTTAACGTTATATATCTGTGTGCATTTGATTCAATAAAAACAGTGAGGTTTTTGTTACCTTTTGAACATTACGGGGCCCAGGGAGTTTTCATTTGGGGGGGGGAGGGAGCTGCTTTTTTATTTAAATATATAAAGCGCGCGGTTTTTTGCATGATCTTTGTTTCACATACATAGAAAAAGATTGTAAATAACCATCAGAGGTAGATATGCACAGATCGTATAGATAGATCGATAGATAAATAGATGTTTACATAAGTAAATGGTCAGTACAAGATAGATAGGCCCGTATTTACGGAACTTCAACGGGTGATCACCCCCCCCCCCCCCCTCTTATTCCCCGACTTCGAAAAAATAAATCATTCACATAAAAGTGGTCGTGCTTTTCGTTATTTTCCGACAAAAAAGGCATTGAGAGTACACCTTCCTCCCCCTCCCCTTGGGACTGCTTTTATGCTAAAGGCGGCTATCTTTTATGTATTTCGGCGAATAGTTTTAAATTCCAAAGAGACTTCCATAGGTTTTTTTTTGGAAAGGTGTGTACGCATTTTAGTTGAAGAAAAATGATATTTTCACATCTGTGGGGGGGGGGGAGGAAAGGATTGTTTTATTCAACGGACTTCCTTTTAATTCTGAGCACAAGCAACGCCGTGGGGGTACTGCTAGTCTTGTATACAGCCTGAACATTCTGAAATTCGGTATTATTTGTAAAAAATTGCAAAGAGAACAAAAAAGAGCGCCAAATTACATAGTTGAACATGATTTAGTTGTTAGTTTTCAAAGCTAAGGGCACCAAAGGCTCCGCAGTGTTATTAAGTCAATATAATTTGGTGCTTAAATAGTTACATAGATCAAATCATATAACATTTTTAATAAAAAATACAATATACAGACCCCAAATGTTTTCGAATCGCTGTACCCTTTGAAGAATTAGAATTTCCTTGCGGCACCCTTGATATATTTTCATTATATATTGATATATCTGTACCATGTACACTTAGTGGCACCTCTCGTCTCTTTCTGTGGTACTTTAGGGCGCCGTGATACCCATTTTAGGAACCCCTTGAGTAGATGATTTTATAGTGAGTGGCATTTCGCTGAAGTTATTCCTTGGTACCCCTTTGTAGCAAAATGTCTTTAATGAAAATCAATTTTAAAAGTAAGAGAGATGTTTCGAAAAAGAAAACATAAAATGAAAATACAGTGAAACGTCGTCGCAGAAATGGAAACTTTAACGTATTAGAACTGCAAAATAGTTTTATTTTGAAATAGGTTTTAAAATAAACAAGTAGCGTTATACCCAGTACACACTCTTTAAAAACGAAACTTTTTTTTCTCTTTTAAGCTGCTGTTTGCAAATCGCAAAAAACTTTAATTTTACCTCTTAAACCCCGTGTGTTGACAGAAGTAAAAATAATTAGTTCTCCTTCTTAATTAGCTCTGTATTTTTTTTCAACTGACAACGTGTGTTTAAATATGCATTAAACATTTACCTTTCCCAAAATAGGCTTCTGATTTAGAAAAAAGCATCAGAGCATTCATTGGTTTAAGGCGTTTCGAAACGTTTGTGAGCTTCCAAAGAGGTTTTTGAGTTAATTTAACTTGTTTGTTTTCCTTTATATAAAGCAAATGATTAATTTTTCTTTTCCACTGTAAAGATGTCTATTGTGTTTTAAACGAGTATCATAAAAAGTTTGCTGATCTGATGGGTTATGTCTTGCATTTAACAAATGCGCATTTCATCAACTTCATATGGAAGAACTATAAATTCATAATTTTCAAAATTTTCTACTGGATTAACCCTTTAGTAGTCGCGTATTGGTATTTTCTCTGCCCGATAACCATCTGTGTAGCAGCTCTTTAGTAACAACCCAACCCTCACACAGAATTCTGAAAATTTCTTTCGGTGTTTCAAGTTTATATAGCTTTTGGAACTCAACTCTCGATAACTCGAAGTCCCAAGGAACTGGTTAAAACGTTTGAGTTATTGGTAGTTCGAGTTATAGAAAGTTTATACAACAGTCTCAAGATTTTGTCCTCAAGAGTTCATTTAAAACTCCACGTAAATTGCCTGTTAAAGGGATAAAAGATTTTCCACACCCCTTAACATTCTATGTCGTTCAAAAGAGATTTTTTTCTCCGCATAAAATGAAACTTGCTCAAACTTTCTCAATTAATTAAAACTGTATATATGTTTCTATTTCAATGGACATTACTAGGCTCAACCCAATTCAAGCCCTTAGCTAAAGAGCAAAATATATTACTAAAGAGCATGAATTTGAAAGTGACTTTTCAAACGTTCAAAATTGCCGTTTTGCAATGCTCATGAGCCCCTCAGCACCTGCAGCTCTGCAAGTTAGTACCAGTTAGATTAAAACACGGGAAAGGAGTGCTTTTTGTTCCAAGCAAAACTCGCAACGCGTTTTTAATCAGATTCTTTCTAATTAACGATTAAGATCTTTGCGAGTCAAATAAGATTGCCTAAGCAATCTTCGGGGGTTGGTGAGTTTAACGAGCAGGGGGAGTAGCCCCTTAGTAAAAGAAAACAAAGTTATTATTGGGCGTAATTATTTATTAAAACTTACACACACGTAGCTCTTGATAAGAAGAAACTTAAAATGCTGTAACATGGCTATTTTTAACGTAGCTTCTTTTCATTATAAACACGCACAAGAAAGGAGTTCAAAAAATAAGTTTCAAAACATTGTTTCCCACTAAAATTTCAAATTTGTGTCTTATTTCGTTGCTATTACGTATGAACAATTTCGTAATCACGAAACATTTTTAAATTTAAAGCTTTTTCTAATTGACAAATTCGTAATAAACCTTCCTTTTTTAAGACAAAACTTCTGGTAAGCGTACAAAAACTATATTTCTGTTATTCCCTTTTTAAATCATAAAGGAAAAAACAAGATTTCTACATAAAAGGTTCTTATAAAAAACAAATCTTCAGCTTTTCCTTTTAATACCCACGTATTGTAATAACTATAAAAAAGAAATATTTCCCCTAAAGAGGTATCATATTTAGTAGCTGCGGATACAGTGACACCTTTGGGATTATTCAGTGTATGGAGCTAATTCCATGGATTGCACGGAAATATCACAAGTTCATACATGCGGACGTCGACATAGAATTTTTTTGCGATTCGACTTTTCATTTATCCTTAACTCATACGAACTACTTAAAAAATATATTTGCAACTATTAAGCAACTCAATATCAAAATTTCTAAGCAGTTCTTTTGTTAACTAGCAGTAAATTTCTTTTACTCATTTTGAGTTTTAGACTTTAATGAACTTAAGTTCCAATTGTTAACTGACTTGTTGAACAAACTTGTAAACAAGCACTAAAACTAAATGAAAGTTTTATAGACCCTCGACCCTGATTGCCGACATCATATTAAGAAAGGTTTCTCAGGTCATGAAACATATCATAGATATTATTTCTCCAAGATGTTTTCTTGTTACAACGTCATAACTTCATTAATAATTATTCAAATTTCATTAGTAATTCATATTTCCAAAGATTTGTTTTCCTTTTTGGTGAAAATTTAACAAAAATCTCACAAGGAGACATTTCTTAAAAAAAACATCCAGTCATCTTGCTTTTAGGCATTGTTTTAATGTATAACGCACCTGAATTGATGCGTTATAGCTGAGTTGGTCAGAGCGTCGTGTTAAAAACGCGAAGAGCGTGGGTTCGATCCAACCAGAGGTTTTGACATCAATGATTTTTTTCCGCGGAATAACCTTGATCCAAATGTCCTAGAATATGTAAAATATAGTTAACTCCCGATTATCCGCGACTCAGTCAACTACTATCAGGAACATGCATTTTCGCAGCAAGAAGCATATATAGGGTGACCAGTAATTAACGCGCTGAAAAGAAATCTCTATTTCTCAAAAACTGTTTGGCGTATCAAGTCCAAACTTGGCGGTTAGAAGATTTAGTGCGTTGGCGGATATATATATATATATATATATATATATATATATATATATATATATTTTTTTTTTTTTTTTTTTTTTTTTTTTTTTTTTTTTTTTTTTTTTTTTTGCTGCGCAATCTCATTGAGTTAGCTTTTGTTGTTTATTTTTCAGCAAAATTGTCGACATTTCGCGTTTTTTGGCACGCGCGTTTATTTTCGCGTTTATTTTCATGGTTCGAACGTGCGTTGTTATTCGAACAACAACAGCCCAATTGTGACTCAAAGAAAGTTTGCGACTGAGTTTAAGCTGAAGACAACGAACAGACGCACTTCTGAACGATATGTGGGAAATTAGTTCATTCCAGCAATTTAAAGTGATCTGATTTTCGGGAGCATGTGCTTCATTCCAAACGGCACGCCACCTCGTCGTACCAATGAAGTGCTTGGTCTGCTTGAAGAACTCTTTAATGAGCGGATTGGGAACCCTATTCTCCTGACTTGAACCCCTGCGATTCATTTTTGTAGGGTTATATCAAAGAAAAAGTTTACGCTAAAAACCACAAGAGCATCGAAAACCTGAAAACTGCGATTCTGACTGTTATTGAAAGCATTGAAACTGGGACCCTTAAGCGAGTGATGCAGAATTTCGCTCTTCGTTTACGTCATATTATAACTAGAGATGAAAGACACATCAAACATATATCAAACAAATTCCGATGTATTATACTTTGTTTTGGAATTCAAACAGAATTTTTTGAATCAGTAGTTTTCGAGAAATTAATTTTTAACATCAGCGCGTTAATTACTGGTCACCCTGTACCAATGACTGTTTTTTCGTCGGAAATTGTGAATTTGAACTTTAATTAATTTATTTATTTTTTTATTGCCTATTCTTCATCTATTGCGTCTACTTTATTGTTCTACTAAATTCTGTAGTGCCAAAATACAAAACATTTTTACTATTCTAATGTATAGTTTCACTGTTTGTAGGTTAAATTATGCATCAATACAGCCAAGTTGGAGGAAGGACAATTTTTTCGTTATTAGTCCCTCATTTTAACCTTTTTGAGGTTTATCCGAGATTTTTTTTATCCGCGGCACTTCTGCCACTTAATTCCGTGGATAGTCGAGTGTTTTCTGTAAAGTCATTGTGGGACTCTGAACCGCAATTGTACTGCTCCATTAAAATCAGAAGAAACGAGCTGATGTGTGCATCACATGATTTCCTTTTACGCTAATTTAATGCTAATAGTAGTGCCTTGGATTAAGCAAAGAAACACTTTAAATATTTTTGCCCCAAGTCGGTTGCGAACTGAAGCAAAAATACGTTTTATACAGATAAATTTTCCCAATATTGGACATTTTAATGTGATTCAATGGTTGACTCCCTAAATATCGCCAATATTGGTCAAAATGAAATCAAATTAAAAAAATGTAAAAAAAACGCCAAATATTTTGTCGCCAAGTTGGCGAAAAAACTTGGCGACCAAAAGCTTTGCGATATGTCGCCAAGTGTTTGCCAAATTATAACACCACCTGAGTTTGCACTGAAATCAATTACGATTCCCCCCCCCCCCCCAAAAAAAGTGTAAAAGACATCCTTGGGAACATCTTAATGCAACCAAAAAGAGAGATGCACAACTAGACCCCACTAGGATTGAATGTACCATATTTCAACGTTCTAAGCCATACTGTTTTTGAGTTATGCGAGATGCATACGCACATACGTACATACGCACATACAGACGTCACGAGAAAACTCGTTGTAATTAATTCGGGGATCGTCAAAATGGATATTTCGGGTGTCTATACGTTCTTAGACATCTATCCACGTGTGGTCTGGTTGAAAAAAAAACAGCATTCATTCGGGCGAGCACAGTGGAAGTTAAGGCCTATTTTTGGGTCAAATTTGTTTTGTGAATACAATACTTCCTTTACTTCGTAAAAGGGAGTAAAAAAACCAACGTTTATTTTAGCATGGTAAATCGGAATGCCATGAATAATATTTTCTAAGGGTGGTTTTTTGGGGGGAGGGGTGTATTCCTCAACACAACGCGAAACTACAAAAGTAAGGCATCATTTTATTGTATTTTTTACTAAAACAAACAAAATTGTCGTTAAAAAAATCGCATTTTCGAATTGCCGCGATCAAGCGCGAACATTTCTCACGGATCAGCTTGCAATATTTTAACACATTAAAGATTTTTCTAAAAGGCAACAGAAAAAAAAGGGGTTTTCTAAAGGCAAAAGCAGAACAACAGAAAAGACAAACAGAAAAGGAAAGCTGACCTCAATTCGCAACTCCAGAAATCCGCTCAAATACGTTATCTTGCGGTGCTTAATAATACTACCAAAAAAGGTAAAACATTTCATCGCACGTGTTTTCTTTGGGGTATATTACAGGCTTCAGACCGTTTATGGTGTAATGTAATTTCAGAAGAATAGAAAAGAAAGCTTCCCACAAACACAATGAAAAATTAATGTCATTCACTAAGCGTCAAAGCAAGTTACGGCATTTGTTTGTTTTACCTTTTTCATTCGCCATTAGACAGTGGCAGCAGTGCACCTAATAGTTTATTGGAGTTGCAAATTAGTAAAATTTGCTAGTCGCAAAAGCAGAATAAAGAGGGAAAATTGAAATTTCTTTTACAATCCTTTCTTATATGCGAAAATGAATCACCAGTTTTTATTTATTAACAAATAAAAACTGGCAATAAATAAAAACTTTACACCATTGATTTTTCTTTCCTTGCTGGCCAAAAATGACATCGTTACCACTCGCGTGATTGAAATCTTAGATTGTATTTACAATCTGCTGAAAAATGATGAATAATTCAATTTTTGCATTACATGGAAGTTCCAAACATGCAGAACAACTTTATCTTTCTTTTGGTATTAATATTTTAAATCTAAAAGCATGTTTTCACTACAAAAACTGCGACATAGCGCCATTCTTTGAGGATTGTAATCAGTGTCTTCAGAAATTAGTCATACAAAAACAAAATCTTGATAAGAACACTCTCGAACAAGTTTCATTTCGAACAAAAAATAATTATAAAAATTGGTTAATCTGTTAAGGAATTACGAGGCCACAGAGAAATACACCGACACCTGAAACTAATAGCCCCATTTCGTGTTGCGTCGGGGGTTAAAAATTAATAGCAAAGTGGCCACAATGTGGTGACACCTTCAGTTACACTAGGTCTTCCCAAACTGCTCCACGGATCCCTTGGGGTCTGCCAATCTCTTATTAGGGGCTCCGTGGAAAACTTCTGAAAACAATGCTCAGAAAACTTTAAATTATATTTAAATGATGCTTTTTCATTTCAGAAAAATACTTTTTACCTTCAAAGTGTCAGGTCACCCTTTGAGTCCTTGATGACTTCTTCCCAATATCTCGAGGTACAATGCTGCAAGATCATCATGCATTGGGGATCTAGCTGTTTTATGTTTCGACAAGACCACGCAGTCTGTCATCATGTGAATATCAATGTTTGATAGACGTAACTTTACTGGAGGATATGGAGACCGAAAATGAAGGATATTTACCTCCATCTTCGGTTTTGTCAGGAAAACAAAAAAGTACCAGTTACCATTTGCAGAAGCAAATATTGTATTCTTTCATATACCGTAGCCTACTCATACAAATCCTGATTTTTAGTCTACGAAGCAACTAAAACTAAATATCGAAGCAGTATTGATGCTGAACCTGATATTCGGTTGCAATATCAAAAGTTAAATCCAATATATTAAAATTGTGCCAAATAAACCATCTCAATCTTCCCGTTATTTCGAACTCCAATTTTAAGTCATGCGTTACCCATTGATTTATGTCTGTTCAATTTGATTTCTATATTCTTCAGAATTTGTAAGTAAAGTTAAACGTTGTAAATTACCTACTTATCGCTTTTTTATATAGTGATGTTCCGCTCTAATTAGTATTGGTCAGTTTAAATAAGATCAGTTAATTGGAAACAACAAATTCTACAAGTCCGCACTGAGTATTAGTCCATGAAAGGGGTCCTCGGGCAATAAAGTTTGGGAAACCCTGTTCTGCTATATATTCACAGCTAACACAAAACCGATAAGAATGAGTTTCTAATATCTGTAAATAGTGCTTTTTGGTCATAGCACCTATATTGCAGAACAGCAATCTTACAGTTGAATTGAAACAACGCTTCTGAGTTTGTTCAATTCCTTCGCACAGATGACACGTTTTTCCGAGTGTATTTGCACTTCATTTCCGGAATTTTAATTGTGATATATTCGAACATAAGGGACCATCAAATACCAAAGTATGAAGTATCAACTTTAAAAAGTTTTTCGTTTAAAAAATAATGATGTGTACGTCTTGCATATGTGACCGTACAGTTACGCCCGCAACACGTGCAAATCATTATTTTCTAAATTCTATTAGAAAACGTAGGAAAAAAATAAAGAAAGAAAAACACTTCATATTATGATAAAAATGATTCTTATCACTAGGGGGGGGGGACTTTGACAAAGTTAAAAGTTCTTGGGGGGGAAAAGTGTAAATATATGAGTTAAAATGTCTCCTCTGGGCAAAAGGATTGAGCAAATTCTTAACAGAGGATTTTCTTTTAACGTACATACACATGTGTGAATGGACAAAGAAATTAATTGATACATTTTATATTTGAAGCAGTTAAAAGTAAAGGAATGTAATTGGACCTTTCAGTAAAACGCGTTTTAAGATAAAACCCTAGGTAGACTTTCATTGAAACGTTTTTCTAAATCATGCTGTATAACAGCACCTACCAGGACTACTATTACTAAACTCGCCAGATTTTTCAAATATTCGACGGGACACCGGTACCCCCCCCCCCCCCCCGCGTCGCTAGTGTTCAAAAGGGTACACACCCTTGGCAGCTTTTTGGATTGTTTTATAGGGCAGTGCTCAATTATAGGCTCAATGCTTCGAATGAATATGGTTACTAATTATAAACCTAAAACAGGGATAGTAAAAAATAACAAAAGCAGATAAAATTTAAACATTTCACTCTTTTGATGTATAAATATTTACAATTATTTTAGTTAGAAAAACCTCTTTGATTGAGGAATAAAAAGTTGAACAATATTTAGATATACTTTTCATTTTATTGGACTTTTTTGGTCTAATCTTGTTGTAAAAATCCTCACAATCTAATCCGGTAATTATTTTACAAATGATGAAGTAATTATCCAAAATAGTCCTTCAAAGTTAATTACTTTGAAACTTTTTGGTCACTTGAAATCAAATTTATCTTTTTGCGGGACGTGATGTAAACCGGCCGGGACACCGGGATTTTGTGTGAAAACCGGGACTGCCCCGGGCAAATCGGGATGTCTGGAAAGCCTAACTATTACTATCTCTTGCCGTAAGACTGAGGAGAGGTTCACCTACCATTTGTACTGGTTATATCCAAATTTTTAACTTCGCCACTTACATCTCGTTGCTTCTCACTGCCTCATTTCTAAATGCTTATAAAAACAAAACATTCTGAGATATCAGTTTTTATAAATAAGTAGGAAAAAGTAATGAAAAGAAACAGAGTGCTTCTGCAGTAAATAAATCTTGCCGCGACTGTTTTAATGCCCACGTCTTATAATAATCATAAAAGAAAAATGTTCCCCATAAAGAGCAATCTTATTTCGCGGACGCGGTCTCGAATTAGGCCTTTGGGATGGACCTTATATGATGCCGATTTGCGGTTCCACCAAAAGGTCAAAGGTTATTGCGAGCAGACATCATCAGAAGAAGTTTTTGTGACAAGAGCATTATTTCTACTTTTGTTTATGTTGACCGTAACCCTCATTTTACGACAAAATTGTGAAAAGGAGCTTCCCTTTTTTTTTACCCTCATTTAAGCTCTGATTTATTGCTTAACACATTAGTTGAGGCAAAGGTTTCAATATGGATAGCGTCTAGTTTATGACTAAAGATTACTTCATTTCTGAAAGATTTTTAGTTTTTGAAATTGATAAACAACTGCAAGTTTACTAAAGAAGAGGAGGCAGGAAAAAAAGGATTAATATAAGGGCAATTTCACGGGTAACTGACTGACATTCACAGAGCAAATCGATAAGTATTTTAAAACATAAACCATAAAATAATAGTTTTTAAAATATATTTCCGTCAAGTTTCTTGTACTTTTTAAGCTGAATTTCATGGTATAGTTGAATTTTCAAAATACATATTGGGGGATTTTCGAAAAATTGTTAAAAACATGGTAACTGACTGACATGAATGCAACCTGTGTGAAAAGTAATACTGATTCAATAAGAGATTTTTCTAAAAGTAAAAGCATTTTTAATGAAATTCAGATCTGAATCAAAGAACAATGAATCAGCTTTCGGCCTATGGCATTTGAGCTGGAATATATTGCTACAATAAGGAATTACAGTAATTAGAACGGTTTGGTAACTGACTGACATTTCTGAAATTTTCCAAGTATACTGATTCAAGTGTTCAAAATTAAGCAGCAAAACTTATACTGTCTGACCATCTATTACATGGAAAGGCTAATATCCGATTTAAAGGCGGAAATGGACGTATCTATTAGTTTATAGGGCTATTGGTTTGTTTCAGATGTGCACTTTTGCTTCTCTATTATTTAGCCTTAGTTTTGTAAAAATGAAAATTTGCTCACAGCAGCATATTTTAAATCTAAAGTACATTCGATCCATATTCTTACGGCAAAAATTGATTTATTTATTCTCAACGAAGTTTTGAGCTTACCATTTTTGCTTTTACGTTTCTGAACGAAATGAAAATATTTTATTTTCTTTTTGTTCTATCCATGGTAACTACTTTTGTTTTTCCTATTTTATTTTTGAGAATGCAATAAATGATTAAGGTACAAGTGACATTATAAAACGCGTGCATAAAAATCTCATTGTTATTTTCCCTTCTTCCCTGCTAAATTCATTCAGATGGAATCGTCTTTACTTGGCAGATTGCCGAATTGCATACAATCCGTGGTCAAACAGTAAATAAGTTTACAAAAAAGCTAAGCAATGAGAATACATTTGTTAAATTTAATACAGTGAACGCCGGTTAATCGAATAAGTGGTTAGTTGAATCAACCGCTTTAATGAATCAAATCGTCAGAAACAGAACAAGACCCAGTTTCATTGAATCAGCCGCTTTATGGAATTCAAACTGTTTAGAACAAACGTTATTCATATAAGCGGCGGCCACTGAATTGCTAAAATAAATATTTGCATTATTTACAAGTTGGTAACTGACTGACATATTGGAAAATGACTGATATTACAAACTGATATTTTTTATGGTAACTGACTGACATTTATAAACTGATTTTAAAATTGTTTCTGAACGAAACACCATAATGATATTTTTTGGTATAAACATCCAGTATAAAACTATATTATGAGCATAAAAAAATACACTAACACTTTTTACTTTTAGTTAGAATTTTTTTAGGAAAAAGGTTGATTACTTCTGACCTAATTTTCCCTTAAAAATCCGGAAAGGACATAGACATCTGTTAAGGCTTATTTTCAAAACGAAAAATTATCAATTGAAATTTAACTTGGTACACTTTAAAAATATATATTTCAAGCTTTTAATGATATACAATACTTATAGTTTTGTTGATATTGAAATTTTGGTGCTCGGGTTGACATTTTCGTTGAATTGCCCATAAATTATTTCAATTCGACTAATGTCCTTATTCGACAGAGAGCATTTAGAGACTAATGTTCTTCCTGAAATAAGGTTTTAAGGAGCTTTTGTCATTATTGTGAGGTTGAAGTTTTACTCGTCTTTTAAGCAGACCTTGCAACGCCGGACGGCGCAGCTAATATAAAACTAAAAAAAAATAAATTAAAACCTTAAAGTAAAAATAAAAATAACTCATGCATTGTTTTTACCCATTTGTAAAAATGACTTCCCGCAGCGAAAGCACAATAACATTTTCTCACATCAAAGTAAATAGCTTTTAAAACATGTTTCACGTATTTAACTACTGTAACTCAGCATCCCACTGAGTAAAATAAGTGTAAATTGAATTTTCTTACGCAAAACAACTTTGAGTTGCACATTTCTCGTTTGTAAAACGTAATTAAAATAGTTACGTATTAAAAATTTCGTTCTTAGAAGTGTAAATGAGTTTCAAATCTCTTCTACAATTAAAATATTTAAGCAATATTAGTGTGAACTGCTCGCTACTTTTTTAACTACTTCGTTTCTCGCTGCTTAGGTAGATTTTTACCGTAAACTACACCTTTACTTTGCGCTAAATTAGCGTTTCATTTAAATCTTAGATACTTCCATGTTTATGTTTCTACTGAAAAAGTTCATGCAATTTTAAAGAGCTTCTTAGCTTTAAATTGACTTGCTTGTTCTCGAGAAAAGTAAATGATCCTTTTTCCTTCAGTTTATAGAATGACAAATTAGTTTTAAAAGAGCAGCACAAAAAAATGTTACTGACTTCTGTTCCATTTAATTTTAATTCTTCAACCCTACAAAATCGCAATCCGTCTAATCTAATTGGATTAGGAAATGTGTGAAACAGAAACAGCATTGATTTATTTTTTACCTGATTCCAGAAACGCTTTTGTCTCGCAATTTAGTTGGATAAAATATATGGCTTTGGGGTGGTTTTGCACACTCAGTAGTTTTCCTTCTTCTTTTCTAAATGTAAATAAGGTAAATTAAATAGCCTATGATGTGTCAAGGAGAGAGCAGTTTTCCAATTAAGATCATGTTAGAGGCTGTAAATAAATGATGCTACACGTTTTTTCACCATTTTTGCACCCCCCCCCCACTCCTTCTTTTTGTTATGGAGTGTCGCATTTCACATTAGCCTCCCCCTTTGTCACAAAGTATCACATTTCACACTACACCGTGCCTCCTTTGTCATAGAGTCGTATTTCACATTACCCCTTTCTTTTTTTCATAAAGTCACATTTCACATTACCCGCCCGCTTTGTCACGAAGTATCACATTTTCACATTACACCGCGCTTCCTTTGACATAGAGCCGTATTTCACATTACCCCTTTCTTTTTGTCATAAAGTCACATTTCACATTACCCTTCCTTTTTGTCATAAAGTATCACATTTTACATTACACCGTCCCCCCTTTGCCTTTAAGTAACATTTCACATTACCCTTTCCCCTCTTTGTCTTAAAATCATATTTCACATCATCCCTTTCCCCTCTTTGTCATAAAGTCACATTTCACATTACCCCCTCATTCCCTCCGTTCTCCCTCGTGACGCAATTTTCCATCAGTACATTATTGTGAAAAAAAATGCAAGATGTCTCCATTTTTTGCTAATCTCTCCCTCCCCCTCGTCACAAAATGGCACAATCTGTCACTCATGCCTTGAGTACATTTTCCAGACGTTAACTATATCAAACTGTAGCGCTGAAGAAACATTTTTAATATAATACATTCAAACATTATCAAATTTAAGTAAACTTCATCACTAATAATAAAGCGGAAAGTCTCTCTGTCTGGATGTCTGTGACGCGCATAGCGCCAAGACCGTTCGGCCGATTTTTGGCACAAAGTTAGTTTGCAGTATGGGGTGTGCACCTCGAAGCGGTTTCTCGAAAATTCGATTTTATTCTTTTTCTATTTCAATTTTAAGAACATTTTCCGGAGCATAATTATCATAAAGACGAGTAAATGGACGAGTAAATTACGAAATTATCATGACGTGGAATAAGAGATCGAATGAACATAGCCAATTGGCAAGAAATTCGTTATCCATTATTTGTAAATATACAGGTGAACCGAATGACCTTTTAATTTTCAACTACGGGCAAAGCCGTGCGGGTACCACTAGTAATGTATAAAAGTGAATGTAGAAAAAGTACTTACCAGTAACGCGAGTATTTTTAGATACATTAGCACCGTGTACCGCTATGTTTGGGCTAATTTTTTTCTTTTTGATGAAAAAAAAGAAATACAATGATCAAAAATAGGACTAATTTTAGTAGAACATGAGATTTTCATGGAAAATTTCGCAAGCATAGTTAAGTAATGAAAATTTAAATTTTATGCAGGGGAATGTTGTGGGGCAAAGTGAAATGGTGAAATATTTGTTCTGCTTTTAGTGCCACCTACCTGGTAATATTTAAACTACGTAGTAACACATGTAGTCTATGCCAGTCAAGAAAAAAATACTTCTGAAAATCAAGGGATATGAAAATATAAGCAATTTTCAAAAATTGATACTCATGTTGTAATATTTTTTGTAAGAATAAAATTATTTTTATTATTATAGAATGTGATAAAATTGTTGTTATTTACATCTTAAATATTAATTGAGACCTACTAATATTCAATGCAGTATTTGTTTATTTAACATTGAGCTTGTTTGTATTTTAAAAGTTTTGTTCAATTAGTCAAGCGCAAGCGGGGCAAAGTGGATAGGGCGAAGTGAAACAGTTCATTTGGTTTACTTATTCAACACTTTATTGAATAACGTGCGTATTCATTTATTATTTTACTTTTTTACATTTTTTCATTTAATAATTTACATGTATTTATTCATTCGTTCACTTATTTTCTGGCTTATTCAATATTTTATTCAGGCGTTATTTTTTCTCACATCTGAATTAGTTAAAGAACTTAATTCATTTATTGTTTTATTATATACTCATTCATTCTTCTTTTTATTTACTTATTCATTTCTTAAAAAAATATTTTTAATAACCTAATATTTATTTCATTTGAAAAATGTGTTTTTTTTTCTTTGATGATAAAAATTTACTGCTTAAAACTAAAAATAATATTTCAGTGCTAGTTATAATTTAAATACATTATTTTTTCTTAATGAACTGTGATTTTCAGAACAGAATTATAATTTATTCCTTTCGAAAAGGATACGTTACCTTTACTATTTCACTTTTTACCATAATCCCCTATTAAAAAGAAAAACCAGACACAAAAGGGTTAAACTATCCTTAAATATGACTTGAATAAATACCTTCATGTAGAAAATGTCATGATTGAAAAGTAAAAGAACATAAAGCAACGTAATTACACACAATTTTGCGGGAAAACATTGAATTTTGCATGCACGTGTTTCGGTTTTATAAGGAATCCCGTTTTCAGTGATTCAATATTTCAATTTCACAATTTATTCCTATTCCTAATGGCTCTTTATTGCTTTGTAGTTTTCTCATAGGTGCTCGTTCACTCCACTCGTTGTTTTTGTCAAATATATTTTTATCAATAAGCTCCATTCTTTTTGCATTGAAAAAGGGGTTTCTTGTAATCCCGAAACATTTGCACCCGGTTTTCCTGCAAATTTGTGTCTAATTACGCTGTTTTATATTATTTTTATTCGTAACTTTGTTTTTCTCATAATCCATACCAGTAATCGTTTTCCGAATCATTATATTCAATATGCTCAACTACGACAAAGGGTAAAGCTTACAAAGAGAAAAAACATACTTCAGCTTAAATTCATGTTTCAACATTTTGGCAAAAGACATCTTGCCAACTCATACGTTCTAAAACTGTCAAAAACAGAAGATTTTAAGAAAGAAAAAGAGAAATCTGAGTTAGATTTTGCGTAAAAAGATTCTAAACGTTTTAGTGTTTTTGATGGATCCGTAACATATGTAACAGTATGTAGCTGAGATAAGAATGAAAATTTACAGTGCTATCTAAAAATAACCGAACTTTTAGTGATAGGATAAAATAAGAGTGGAAATATGTTTGAAAGCTAATATTTATTTAAAATAGTATTCATTTAACTCAATACAACGTTTGAATGGCCAACCAATTTGATTCTTAAATTCAGCTTTGGGAATGTTATTTAGTACCTGTGTCAAGGCTACTTGAACCGCATAAATAATCATTATAAAAAGCTCCTTTCATTGCGGTATATAAGAGGGCACAAATAATTTATTTGTGCCCTCTATCACCCTCCTTATTCACCTGATTGGTGACCGTGTGATTAGTTTCTTCTCTCGAAACTGAAAACTGCAATGAAAAGATCTTTTTACGTTATTGTTCAAGCAGCCGTGACACAGGTACTAAAGAACATTCCCAAAGCCAAATTTAGATAATAATGCCAGATCGCGGATACTGCTGGTGCTGCTGAGGTCTCAGAGCCAGCGGCATCACTAACCTTTCAGGAGATCCACTCAAAGATTAAACACAGGGATAATATGACTTGGATTGTCCAACCAGAACACCATTGGTACAGATGTTCGCGACCTGGTGGCTCCCTGGCCTCTGGGTTTGACAGACAGGAACAAACAACTCTTGCCCGTTTTCGTAGTGGACATCTTAAAACTTTAAAATTTTCGGAGAGGCCGAAGATCTTTCAGACTTGTTCCAAGTCTGTTGAGTAGGCTTTGCCTGACCATATACGTGCCGTGGGCCTCCCGGAGGGATTTGACTGAAGACCCAGTGACGGTGCTGGATTTCTTGAGGGTAAACAAACTCATGGACCTGGTCTAGCAGTGCTGATCATAGGGGCATGCAACAACAACAACACTATACTGCCAGTGGATACATTGGTTTGTAGTACAAAACGTTGTATTAAGTTAAATCAATCCTATTTTGAATAAATATTGACTTAAAAGATATTACCACACTTATTTAATTATGACACTAAAAAATTCCTTTGTTTTAAGATCACATCGTGTGAATACTTTTCTGTGTCTTTATCTCTGTTCCAATCCGGAGTTCAAAATAGTAGCAATGGGGTCGTTTCCGAAATTTTAAAAGTACTGTTTTCTGAAAGAACATGCTTAAAAACATAGGATTTGACTATTTTTTTAAATAAATTGACAAAGCTTACTTTTTACGCCTCTGCGCATGACATCACAAATTATAAAACTACTATTCACTGTTGCCATCAGTGCAGAGCGCATTATTTAATTCACTTCTTTACTCATATGTAGTGGCAACGACATGGTTGATAGCAAGCGTAAAGCGCAATATTTAATTCGCTTCTGAATTATCATAACCTGGAAATACGGTAGACAGTAAGCGTAAACATTCAGCACTTCAGTGGAATGTGCCAACGTACATCATTTGTGACGTCATAAAGACTGCGACTTGCTTGAAAAATTGGACATTTTATAAAATTAATTAAAAAATAACTGTTGGGAAAAATTAAAGTATTATCTGGGTCCATATTTTTTCCCCTCAACTTCAGTGATTAAAAGTAGTACTTTTGACTGAAAAAAAAAAGATTCTATGCAGCATACATTTGCAATATAATGTAAGACGCAGTCCGTCATGTTCTGGAAAACTGTTGCAAGTTGTGACCGTTTCCCATTTTTTATGGATTTTAAACTTAGGTTGCATTTTGTGACACAGGTCTAAAACGAACTGTGGTAGAAAATAGTCGACAAGTTTACGATAAATTGGAACGATAATGAAAGCTTGTTATTCTAAATCATTGCTTGCTTATTAACTTTTAAACTCTTCACTCTTTAATGTTTCTCTTTGACAAACAATGTCCATAAAATGATTTTCAGTCAAAATTTAACCTTTTTAAAATTTATCAGATATTTAAATACATGTGACAAAAACTTCTCCAAAAAAATAAAACAAATTTAATTATTTTAAACTTTAATTAAAAAAAGAGCGAAACTAAGTTTTCTCATCATGTGCATTAGAGCGAAAAAAACTTTTTATCTGTTTTATTTTTAATGAGTTCAGTTAATTAATTTGAAACACGGACAAGTTGAAATTGTTCTGGGTTTTCTAATTTCTAGGTCAATCTCTTTAATTGAAAAACGTGAGAAAATTTAAGTAAGGCGACCAGTTTTAAAACTCTCCACTTATTTATTTTTTTTCCCGACAGTTAATTGAAGGCAATATTTAGCTTTCCAGTTACCGTTCGGAAGTTGTTTCTTTTTACTACAAATTAAAGAGACTTAAACTTTTAAAGACATTCCATGAAAACGTATTGCCTCGTGATAAAACATTCCTTGGTTTATTTATTAGAATGAAAGGTCATTATAGTTTAAAATGTTTTTATTTCGATTTATTTTTCGAATGGTAGAAAAATGTTTGTTCAGCGAGAATTTAGATAGCTATTTCAAAAAATACTTTAACTTTTGATCTTTAACATGTATATATTTTAAATACAGTCGACTCCCGCTACAACGCGATTCGACTTACGCGAAATGGCTATAATCCGAATTTTTCACGTGTAGCAAATATTAGAGCTAACGCGAATTTTCCGCCCACAACACGACTTTTTTGGAAGAAAGTATCGGCCACATTATTGGCTACGAACAAAATATTGATTTCGT
Source organism: Uloborus diversus (assembly GCF_026930045.1). NCBI lineage: Eukaryota > Metazoa > Arthropoda > Arachnida > Araneae > Uloboridae > Uloborus > Uloborus diversus. The sequence goes on along the minus strand of NC_072732.1, from coordinate 193,455,132 downwards.
GAGTGTTTTTACATCCCATTAAGCAACACTGAGAGCGAAAATTCCCACACCAAATTAGTCTACGCATAGCGTTGTCAGTGCATCAAATATCCACTCAGCATCTTTCATTTATTTATTTTTTTTTATTTAAATAGGAAAGTTGATGAAATATAATGGCACCTTAGTGGCACCTTCATCTAAAGTTCGAAGATGGGAAGAAAAAGAAAGTTTATGACTAAAGAAACAGGCTAAGATTCTCGATATGCTTGAACAACTACAAAATGTCGACGGTAGCACGACATTAATATGAGTGAATCTTCCATACGTACAATTAAAAGTCAAAACAAAAAGATATCCTTTAAAAGTTCAGAAACTAGTTTCAATATTGAAGATTGCAGAGTAGTCTATCAAAGTAAATATTATGAAAATGGAAGTTGCTCTTGTATTGTGGATTAAAGAGTTCAGGAAGAGGGGTTGTTACCATAAATGGAAACGCTATAAAAGAAAAGGCGAAGCAACCGTACTTAAAAATGTATTAGATAAAAATAAAGATCTGATAATGGAGCATAAATCATCATTATCTTCATTTTTTTACCTCATAAATATTGTTACTGTATCTACCGTACAGTACTATTATAGTGCAGCATTTTATTATTATTACATACATACGTACCATGTTGTTTTATTTTTTTCTCTTTCCGTCCCATTGATCATTCACTTTGTACATCTAAAGTATTTCATGTTGAATAAAACAGTTTATTTTTTTTTAAAGTGTAGTGTATAGTTGAGGAATGCTTTAAAGCAGTTTGAGGGGCGTTTATAAGTGTCTAAAAGAATTTGGTACGCTGCTAAAAAAAATGTATACATATATTTTTCCACAACGCGAAAATTCGACTTACGCGAGGAGTCTTGGAACGCATCCCTCGCGTAAGTCGGGACTCGTCTGTAATAGCAATACTTACCAAGTTACACATTAGTCCTTTTTTAACCCTCAACAAACAAAGGAAGGGGATTATAAGTTTGACATGTCTACGTATCTGTGTATCTGACTGTGGCACTCTAGCGCCTAATCGGATAAACCGATTTTGAAAAACTTTTTTTTTTTTTTTTTTTTTTTTGTGCTCGAAAGGACAATTGATCGAGAGTGTTCTAAGCAAGGTTGCGTCTTTTGGATGACATTAACCAACCTAAATATTAATTTAAAACCTCTAAAAGGTTTTCCGCGATTTTTGTAGTGAAGACATATTTAAAAATTTAGTACCAAAATAAAGAGTACTTTTTTCTGCGTCTGATAGAATGAGTTTAGAACTTCCATGTTATATAAAATTCGAATTATAACGCTTTTAAAGCAGATTTTAAATACGGCTAAGCCTTTGTTCACGTGATTAGTTACCGAATTCATTGTTCGCCAACAAGGAAATTAAACATAATGATTGAAATTTTTTATCTGCTGCCAGTTTCTATTTGTCAACAAATAAAATACATGTTTTCAGTTTTTAATATTGCAAGGCTTTTAAATGGATTTTCAATTTTCTCTCTTGATTCTACATTTGCGACCCAGTCGGGGGTTTTAAAATTTTTAAGTCTAGTTACTTATTGGTATATTTACTTTGTTTATAACAAGTTTCTACTTTCTTAAATTGCAATTATTCCAAAGTCCCAACCTCACTTTGTTAAATGAGTAAATGAGGCAAATCTCGATACGCGGCAAAAAATTTGTTTAATGTAACCAGTATGAATGGGTATTACGTTACATGAATTCTGGAGTGTGTAGTATCACTGTTTTATAAACTCAAATTGTTATAAGAACCTCGCACTATGGTTTCTGTAAAATCCCTTCTGCTCTCAGTAGAATTCAAAGCGCATGCGTAAAGATCAGTATCTACGCAGAGCTGGAAAACTCTTAATATCGAAACGAATACCAGTCTCTGTGGCCGAGTGGTAAAAAAATCTTACCTTGCGACCTGTCTGTGAGACTCGCGCTGTGAGTTCGAATACCAATCAGGTGTCATTGGTATTATTCTCTCTTAGTGCAATAAAAATGTCTTGTTTTTGTATTAAAATAAATAAACAGTTGTTGCATATTGGTTGTAAAAAAAAGCATTAACTTGATAAATACTGAATAAACAAATGATTGAAAGCAAAAGCTGTAAAAAAGACAAAAAACAAGGGGTTTCTAGTATGATTTTTTTTAAATACTGTTTTAACAAAACTTCAAGCATTGTAACCTGCTAATTTATTTTTTTACCTTCAATTTGAAACGCTCGATTCGAATTTTCAATTTACACGATACAAAATCAACTATACTTTTGCATTTCACTTAAATTTAAAATTCTTGACAGTTCCTTCAATCTCAATTATTACGAGACATCACGTCAACAGTACACATTTGCGCATTTTACTGGATACTAAAAATTTAACAGTCTCTGAACATTCATGCAAGCTCATTATTTTTATTAACTAAGTATCTTTGAAGTGTTCAAATACAAATCAATGTTAATTAACAGTAGACGTTTCCATGATTAAGTTTTCCTCTTCGTGTCATCATCATTTCAATCACGGTCATTCGCACCGCTCTGTAGAAATCTCTTTACATCAGTTTTGTTGCAAATTTTGGTTGGTCCGCTGAATTAAATTTTGCGAAATAGCTCGAACTATTTTAATCAGATAATTTATTTCTACTCATTTCAAAGGTAAAATGGGCTTAATATGTACGAAGCGATAGTTGTTAATTTGGTATGTGCTTAATTATGCTAAACTTTATGTACCGCTGAAAGAATGTGAGTAGCTTCCATTGAAATTAGAGTGCGAAAAGGTTCCTTATTTCCCAATTAAAGGCACGTAACGATTTTTAGTGAAATAAACTGAGGAGTTCATTACGTGCTTTTGAAACTAGTAAAAGGAATTTTACTTGACTCCACTGATAAATTACAATGAAATATGTTTTTGGCTTGTTGGAAATGTCTTTGCTCTACATGTCCTGCTATTTCTGATATGCGTTTGAAATATTAAAAAGTAGCATGATTACGTAATTCAACTAAAGGTAAAGTAATATTCCAAGAAAGGGCTAAAAAATTTTATACTCAGCTCTATTGCAGGTAGTCTAGGATAAAGTAGTACATTTGTAATGGTATACCTTGATTTTGCTATACATTTCGACACACTTTTTTGCATTACTTGTGTTGTGTTTATGTGCTCGTTGTATGATTATGAATTTATTTTTGTTATCATTATCCTATGATATAAACTGGTCCTAAATTAAGTTCTTTTCTGAGTGGTGGGAGCTAGTCAGGCAATTGTTATAGCCTTTACTCCCACCTACTCAATCAGATATTTTCAAATAGACAGGGTGAAATGTATTTCTGCTTGTAATTTCTTTTCTTTTATTTTATCTGTGAAATGCTTTTTTGTAAAAAATATTGCTCTAATTGAAATAAAAGGAATTAAATTGAATTGAAAAAGCAAAACAAATTTTGAAAGTAGAAGAGTTAAAAACTGCAATGTAATAGTGAATAATAATTTGTAAGATATCTTCGATTAGTCACTGATGAAAGTAACTAAATAAACTAAAAAGTCAAAGGTTTGTTTTTTAAACAACTTTCTATAATGCTTTAAATTAGACTTGCATAATATAAAACTATTATTGTGCAGGGCATCCGAAAAATCACAGATACATCTTAAAAATTCATGGAAAACTATATTTTGTGTAAATGCGCATTCCAAATTGTGTGTTGGTTATTTTATGGATTTGGTTTAAAACTAATGATATTGAGGGGGAAAAAGCCCAGTTTATAAGTGCAATAAGTAATAAGAAAACAAGACAAATAAGTTGGTGGCATTTAATAAAAAGTTACCAGAAGAATCATTGAACAGTTTAATATTTTGAGTCCGGGGGGTATGAGAATGAGTAAAAATTATTCGTTTACAAATTTTTAATTCGTACGGTAGCGCCAATGACAGAACCATACAAAAGCATAACTATTTTAAACTTTTAACTCGGCTGCAGTAGACTGTGAAATGAATTTTGGATGCTTAGGAAACTTTTGCTTTAAAGTCGATGAAATATTATTCCTACAGTCACTTTTAAAGCACATCATAAAAGTTTTCTTCCAAAACAATCTTAAAAGATTACTCGTTTCACCCCAGTAAAATTGTCGCTTCAAAATCTCTGAAGTAACTTTTTTCCTAGCAGCGAATATCGATAATTAAAATACAGAATTTTCTGGCAGCAGCTACCGAATTTCTTAGCATTCTCTCTCTCTCTCTCTCTCTCTCCCTCCCCCCCGTGCGGGTGCTGTAAAGAAAAACAGCCAAAGAGAGAAAGACTAATGGTATTTAAAAGACACTTAGTGTCTTTTCTTGCGACGATTTCTGAAGCATTTCATTGCACGTTTTTCAAAAACATGCGGTTTCTTAGGCAGTAAAATGCATGAATAGTCTTAATTTTCAAGTCTGGTTAAAGTCGTAAAAGGAAATGTTTGGGAATGTGGAGTAAAGTGAAATAGTGGAGCAAAGTGAAACGTTGAAATACTTTCACACTTTGCAGCCCTGGTTATCTAGTAATAATTCATCCATATACTTAAGGCGACAAGAGAACTTCAAATTCGATAAAACCGACCAAAATATCGATTTTCTTTTTTACTTGCTTTGAATAATCGAAATCGTTTTCCTTCAGATGAAGAAAAAAAATTTCATTTCCGAACATTTTTAGCGAAGTTATTGTAGATTAAAATTTTGTAAACAAAAAGTCACGTCCCCCTATGACAGCTGTCAAAGAGGTAAAAACGGGTGAAAATTACTTCTACATTTGAACGAAGCCATTGCCCGTTTGGTAATTTTTTGATAGTTGAAATTTTAACTCTAACTCCAGTAGATTAACCCTAAACTCCAGTAGATAGCGTTCATTGTTGACAACCTTTTCGTTTCTTCATTCTGATACAATGACAGTCTTACCAGTAAAACGGTTAAGTTGCCGGATCCAGTTCAGTCTCGTAAAAATAAAGCATTTCCCTGCATGTCAAGCATTACCAAAAAATATTATGAAATTGTTACGCTGTGGTGCGAGTTTCTTCGTTGATAACGTCAGATCATTCTAGATCAGTGTAAAGCCCTTATATAATGCGGCCCTAGGTCAGTGAGTCGGCTATTATATATATATATATATATATATATATATGAGGATATTTTATTCTAGTCAAAAAAATGGCGCTTAAGATCAAGGTATGTAATAATACAAGACATTTTTACTTTCTTCTATATCTAATACATAGAAGAAAGTATTGGATTCGTGCAAATTTTCGAATTTCGAATTTTGACGGATTCGAACGTTTTGAGGTGTGCTGAGTCCATTTCGACTATTTTTGGAAAATGTCTGTCTGTCTGAGTGTGTGTATGTGTGTGTATGTATGTGTGTGTATGTGTGTGTGTGTGTCACGTCTGTGTGTGACCAGTTTTTTGTGGCCGCTCTACAGCAAAAACTACCGCATGAAATCGAACGAAATTTGGTACACATATGTGCCCCTATGTGAACTTGTGTCCATTGGTTTTTGGCGCGAATTCCTCCAAGGGGGGTGGAGCAATGGGACGTTTTTTGAGTTACGCGTGCTTGCTATTCCTCATGAAGTAACTGGCGGAATCAGACAAAATTTGGTCCATATGTTGCCATTAACAGGAACAGGTGCTGATTAAATTTTGGTGTCAATAACTCAAACGGGGGTTGAGCTATAGAACGTTTTTTGTCGTCAATTGTGACTGCTGTATCTCAAGAAATAATAAACAGAATGAAAGAAAAATTTATCGGCAAGTAGTCCTTAGTGGGTATAAGAGCTGATTTTATTTTGGTGTCAACAGCTAAAAAGGGGGTAGCGCAATCGCCCGTGCTTTTTTTCCATTGTGAGTGCCCTATCTCAAGAAGTAATGCTACGTTCTGGTTGAAATTTGGAACATATGTGAATCCATATGTAAACAGGCTTTGGTTCAATTTTGACGCCAATCGCTCCAAGAGGTGTTGATTTTTTTTTTTTTTTTTTTTTTTTTTTTTTTTGAATAAAAATAGCTTTATTAATGCAACAATAAGAAAGATAAATCGTAATAGATTGTCGTCTGCGTATTTCTCGTGATTTTAATTGAATGGAAATGATCGGAAATATTATCTCAATGATTTAAAATTTTTAACTGTTGCCATCTTATGTTTGTTAACAAATAAAATATTTGTAATTAATTCAAGCAAGGCTTTTAAAATAACTTTCAATTTTCGCTCTTTGCTTTGCTTTTGCACTAATTCAGACATTGGGATGGTAGTCAAGTTTTTGCATGTGTAATTTTGTTTTTGTTGGGAATATTGCTTCCTCGTCAAGCATGGGGAGGGATCAGAAAAAAAAAAAGAAAAATATAGAAGAAAGTTTCGTGATGGCCACAACATACTAGTTAAATTTAGTTACACATATTGTAAAATTATTTGGTTTATCAAAAGATTTTTTTTCTAAATAAAATGAGAGTTTGATAATTAACATTTTAATTATTAAGTAGGTGAAATCTACTGATGTCCATTTCAGAACTTATTTAACTAATATTGGGTTTGTTTTGATATTAAATGTTCAATGCTATTTCTAAGGTATACGAGGGGCAAAGTGAAATAACTCATTTTGTTTACTAATTCCTTCATTTATTGAATCACTTAATTAATAATTTAGTCTGTTATTTTCGATTGGATTTCCTCTTTTATTCAGTCATTTATTGTTTCACATATTTTAATCAAATAATATATTCGTTTATTTATTGTTTCATTAATTATTCATTTGTTTATTCATTATTTTTTATTTACTCATTCAGTTGATAAAAATTATAATTAGTGATCAAATATAAAATAATTCAGTTAAAAAAAATATTCGAAAAACAAGTAAACATTTTCCGGAGGGGAGGGGTCTCTTTGAATGTTCATTTTTTGTCAAAAATTAAAAACAATGTATCAATGCACATTTTAATATAAAATCCATAATTCATTTTTTGTTTACAATAATTTTCAAAACACATTTCCAATTTGTTCATTTTTAAAAAGGTAAGTTTTTTCAACTATTTCGATTCGCCCCATATTCCTCTACATTTTTAACTGGGATATAAAATATACTTGTGTTTACTTGCGTGCGAGAAGTTTGCGTGATATTTGTGGTTCTGATAATACTTAAAGCTGAAAGGATGTTTGCATGGCATTTCCAGGGGAAAAATTAATTTCACTTACTTTTGACTATTAAGTTAATTTTCAAGCCAAATTGTTGTAGCTAAACTACCAGTCGTTAATGAAACACTAGTTGTGTCTATATATTTTTTTAAAAGTAATAAAATAGAAAATTAAAATTGTGTTTGTGGCTATTCCTCGTCCAGGAGACTCCATAGTATCTACAGACTTGGAATTTTGTACAAAATTACTTCATTGCATCTCAAAAAACATTTTTTTTAATCCATTTTTTTTTAAATCAAAATCTTCACGTAAATTGCGTGTAAATAGGAAATATTTCCATACTTTGTCTTTCTTTCTGCACAAGGTGGGAGTTTCTTCCTAATGACTCAATTAAAATACAACAGGATATTTAAGCATTTCTAATTTAGCGAACATAATATAATAGACTAAATTTAATTCTAGCACGGAGCTAAAGAGCAAAATGATACAGTATACCACGAAATTGAAAACTACTTTTCAAGAGTACAAAGCGGCCATTTTGCTAAGTTCGGGAGCCCCTTAGCACCTATAGCTTTGAAATTTGTTTGCTTGGCCCACGGAGGAAGGGTGCTCTTTGAAGAAGGGTTTTTTTTTTTTTTTAATCATCTATCTAAGTTCCATCTAATTCATTCAAAGGTTAATGAAACAATTAAGTTCAAACTTAATTGCGTTTGATATTTTCTAATCTTTATTTTTAGTAAATGCACTGTGTTGTGTCAGTATTTGTGGAATATTTTCAATAGTTTATTTAAATTGATATCATTTATCCAGGTCGGTTAGATTTTACTTCGTATCAAACTTTTAAACTACATCGTAAAGTTTGATACCTTTTACAAACTGGATGCATTTTGTTTGCAGTAAACTGAATTTAAAACAATCATACTTAATTTTAAGAAAAAAGATTGTTGAAATAGAAAACGAATCAAGTAGGAAGGATTTTATTTTCTAAATCATTATTCTCAAGAACAAATCTCGAACCAGCAATTATATATTTAAAGTTTATTTCCTTTTTGCTATGTAAGCATTAAAAACTTTTGCGTAAACTTTAGTAACAGTAACGGAAACAAAGTTTCCCAATTAAAGGAACAACTGTTCGCGTACGATTTGCAATTTAGCTGTTTCTTAAATAGATTAACAAAGAATTGAGGAGCGTCATTTAAGAAAAAAATGCTTTGGGCTTTTAATATATCCAATTAAAGCTGAGTACAAGCGCAACTTCTCCCATTAACAAAAGGAAAATTTTAATTTTCGCCCAATCTAATTTCCTGTATAGAAGTTTCTTGGAAATTCTTATGAAAGTCGGAGAAACTTTCAAAATTGTGTTAATTTTCAAAGAATTTTTCAAAAAAAACTTTATTATCTTACTTTACTTGAACTTCTTGTGTATGGCCTAACATATCAATTAATGAAACAGTTATTAAGGTAAAAAAAGAGAAAATTATGAGCTAACGAGAATGGTACATTTTGTTTCCTGAAGTATTAGTAAACTTATTTTTGAAGATCTCATCCAGATACTTTAAATCTTGTTGTTGGTTTTGTAGGTTAGGTGCAGGACACTGCAATTTGATTAGCTAAGGTAGACTAAGTTACTTTTCGAGATCATAAAAATTTAAATTAATTAGTCAAAAAATAGATATGAATTACAAGGGTCTATTTCCATATATGTAATGCTTTTGCACTTTTTATTATACGAAGGATGTTTTTAAAGTAAGTACCATTTTGAAATAAAAAAAGAACAAGTACAGATAGAGCAAAGAAATTTATTGCACAAAAATCTACCACCCTTACACTATTTTTCAACATTGCTCCCGTAATTTTTCAAGCATTTGTCATAGCGGGGTACAAGTTATTGTATGCCTATTAGGGTGGAACGAAAAAAACGAAGTTTTTATTTTCGAATTGTAATAGTGCAGAAAAGTTGCGATTGGTGAAGACTTACAAAACAAAACAAAAATTTTTAAAATCGGATAATATCTTCCGATCCCGCCACGAGCCTAAAAATTTGAAAAAAATGGAAAATTTCATGTGTTCTTAGAGATTTTTTAAAAATGTTTCTCCAACGTTTCTTTTTTATACTCTAAGACGGAAAAGTTACGATTGGTGAAGCCTTCAGAAATTTAAAAAAAACATACTGAAATCAAATAATACCTTCTGATCTAGGAACAAGCATGAAAAGTAAAAGAAGGGAGAATTTCATCTTTTCTTAGTGATTAAAAATAAAATTGTTCTTGTTGTTTTTTCCCCGGTGTTACAGGGAAAAGCCTTTTAAAAAACCCTATATTACACATAAATATTAATTTATTTCTTGACTATGCAAAACTACCATTCTTTACAACAATGAAACATTTTCAAATAATAGAACGTTATAAAATATTTATCAAATTTACAATTCAGTATACAAGTCTTATTGTTTTAAGTGTTAGTTGTTGAAGCTAATTTATAATCAGATTTTTTGGAAAATTCGGGCATAATTGATCTGGATTTCAATGTTGCTCTTAAGTAGCCATCTCTTGATTTAAATCCACACACTTTGAGTGAAGCCTCCGTCACTAGCTTCACACATCTTTCGACAGCTTGCGTATGGCAGGGGAATAGTTTCATATCCCAGTCGGGTATAGTGCCTGTTGCAATAAGATTTTCAATGTCTTTGTTAGGAACTTTTCGAAGAAAAGGTGGAGAAGATACCTTTGTCGTGTTCCAATTAATAATCTCTGTGTAACCTTCTGCTTGAAATTTATAGATGGAATGACAAAGTTTCTAATGCTTTTGCCTTTAGTAACAGATTCTCTGGCTTTTAAGACGTTTTAAAAGTTCTCTTATGTGCCTCCTTTCATAAAACACCATTGCCATTAATAAGTTTTCGGGATGCGCAAAGAAAGAGTTTCTTTCAATGACACGGTAAATAAATTGTTTTAGACTGTCAGGTAAGTATCGACAGGTTTGAGTTGTTCTGTAAACATGAATGGCACCGTCTGTGAAATTTTTGCGGTTCTTTATTTCGCTAATGGGGCGTATTAGATGCATACACTGTACTAAGCGGCATAATCAAATATGAGTATCGCGGGATTAAAGGGCCATGCGGACAATTTACAGGCAGGATCTAGTACTAAAATATCACATTTGTTTTATAAACAAACGTTCTTCTATTAGTATTTCATACCGAACTTATGAGAATCGTTAAACTAAAAGAAAAAAAAGCTGAAAAGGGTCTTAAAGTTTACATTTTTTCAAACATGTAGGTTCGTTGCGCGATCGGAAGATATTGTTTTATTTCAAAAAGATAATTTTTTTTCGCTTTGAAGTCTTCACTAAACGTAACTTCTCCGTTCTGTATCCTGAAAAAGTACATTGATCAAAAAAAGTTAAAAATTCGGAAAAATCCTGAAATTCTCAACTTTTTCGATTTTTTAGGCTTGGTTCTGGATTAGAAGGTATTATTCGATTTCAATTTTTTTTTTCTAAAGGTTTCACCAATCGTAACTTTTCCGTCTTAGAGCCTTAAAAAGAAACATAAAACAAAATTTTTGAAAAATCACTAAAAAAACACGAAATTTTCCGTTTTTTCAAATATTCAGGCTCGTTGCGGGATCGGAAGATATTATCCGATTTTAAAAATCTTTGTTTTGTTTTGTAAGTCTTCACCAATCGCAACTTTTCCGCACTATTACGATTCGAAAATAAAAACTTTGTTTTTTTCGTTCCACCCTAATGCCTATTCGTAGAAAGTTGCTGTTTGTGTGTGTAGTCAACCATGAGGACTCTTACAGGGCTCTGGCTGGGACGTTCTTGAACATTCTCCGAACTGCATAAGGAAAAACGTACCTCACTCGCACCAATATTCATTTGTTTTGGCATCTAAAGTCTTTCTTTGGCGGTCGATGGCACAGCATCGATGATTAGATCAGAGAACATGTTACCCCATGGTTGGACAGCTATACAGACGGCAACTTTCTATGAATATGTATCCAAAAACCTGTACCACGCTATGACATGCTTGGAAAATCACGGGAGCAATGTAAAAAATTGATGTATTTCTGATTGATTTTTGTGTAAAACATTTCTTTGCTCTGTCCCCCTATACTTGTTCTTTTTTTTACTTCAAAACGGTATTTACTTTAAAAACATCCATTGCATTTAAATATTTCCCGATGCTTTTTTTTTTTTTTTTTTTGCTTTTATTCTTAAAAATGCAAAGAAAAAAAAATATCTACATTATTCTTAACAGCATGTATTATCAATCCCTGATCTAAAAGCGTGATTTTTTTTAGAAATTTGTTGGTTTAACTTTGTACATTATTCAGACTTAGAAATTTATTGGGTCAATCTCTGTCGTTATCATAAACATTATAAGAAAAAAAACCCACTAGTAAAGTACGTACTCTTAGTATCAAAAGCAAACAAAGATCGTACCTTTCGGATAGAATTATTTACTGCAATGATAAACGAGAACTTGTAAAAACTACTACATAAAAAGTAAAATAATAGTATTATTAATAACAAAAAATAACGTCGTAAAACTGAGGCGAAACCAGTTATCTGTGGTTACCGTTAAGTAGAAATTCCTTTCAAAATTTCATGGTACAAATGCCGCCTCAGGAAAAATAGCTTATTTTCTTCAAGTAGTATTTTCTACTCAGTGAAGAAGCTATAAAAATGTATTTTAAGGAGTTTGTAGTTAGGACATAGTATAAGATGACACAAGAATACCCATTGCAACTGTTCTTCTTGCAAAAGGCAATATATTAATCATTAAATATTTTTCCACTTTATATTTGAGACTATTTGGATCCAAACCAGATGAATCCGTTTTATTTATTTTTATTTTTTATTTTACAGGAGTGACGAAAAACATTTCCAGCTTTTCCCTCTTATTTTTTTCTAAAGGAATTAACTTTCGTTTGAGCAACATTTGAAGTCCAACTTATTTTTGTTCTTTTTCAAAATAGAAGTATTGTCTAAATGTTTACAGATAAAAATATATTCGATTGAGCTGTTTTTAAAATAAATTTGCCTTTCTGTTTTTTCATTTTTCTTTCAGTTTCCAATTGAATTACTTGGTGTGGTATCTAAATTTCACCATGCTCTAGCCCATCGTTTCCCAACCGGTGGTTCGCGAACCCCTAGGGGTTCACGAGAGGTATCAAGGAGGTTCGCGAAAATAATATTGTAACGGCAGAATTTTAAAAAGCTTTTTCAGATAAAGTCTTAAGTTCAAGCGATTTTTGTTCATTATTTTTTCATTTGTCTGTCGCACATTCGATACTCTTTACGTGAAAATTTTAATATTTGTCGACATATTTTACATTTAAAGAACTAGGCGTGTCATTACAAAGCGCGAGTTTTACCACTTTCATTGAAAATACTAGAAAAAATAGAAGCCATGACGAAAAAACTCTACTTTGGAATACAACGCAGTCAGAGGAAAGAATATGATTAATGCTTTGGTTTTTTCAGAAGGTTTTTGATGGAAAGTTCGATTAAACATGATGGACACATTAAATGAAGCAGGTTTGAGCATCTGAAATATTTTTAACTAGTGGTACCCGCACGGCTTTGTCCGTAATAGAAAATTAAAACGTCTTTTGGTTCGCCTGTATATTTACAAATAATGTATGGTGAATTCTCTCGCCAACTGGCTTCTGCCCATGTTACGGTTCCGCGTTATGATAATTTCGTAATTTACTCGTCCATCTTATGATAATTTTGTTCTTAAAATTGCACAAGAAAGAGAACCACATCGAATTTTCGAAAAATGGCTTCGATGTACACACCCCCATGCTACAAACTAACTTTGTGCCAAATTCCATGAAAATCGGCCGAACGGTCTAGGCGCAATGCGCGTCACAGAGATCCGGACAGAGAGAGAGAGACTTTCAGCGTTATTATAAGTAAAGAAGATGAATATTCGCTATTTACTTCCTTTAGCATTTGAGTGCAACGGAGAGCTTCCATTTCTCTTATGGTGTTCTGAAAACGCGTAGAAGTACGATCGCGCTGCTATGTTGCTACAATGGGGTCGTTTTCCAAAATTTTAAAAGTATTTTTTCTTGAAAGAGCATGCTTAAAAACATAGAATCTGACCATTTTTTAAATAATTTCTTTAAGTTTAATATTTTTAAAAAATTACTTTAATCTGTGCTCTTTCATCGTTTAACGCTTCTGCCGATGACATCACAAATGATGAATTGCCGTTCAGTGTTGCCATTCACGGTCCAAAATATTTAATTCGCATCTTTACTTACGTGAATTGGCAACGATAGGGTTGATAGCAAGCTTAGAGCGCATTTGTAATTCGCTGCTTGGTTATCATAACGTGGAACTGTAGTAGAAAGATGTGGCAAAGTGTATCATTTGTGACGTCATCAAGATCACGCCTTGTTTGAAAAATCGGACATTTTAAAAAATTAATTTAAAAAACTGTTGGGAAAATAAAAGTATTTTCTGGATCCATGTTTTTTTTTTTTTTTTTGCTCATTTCATCTATTTTAATGATTAAAAATAGTACTTTTAACTGAAGGAAACCACCTCATTTTCACACTACCTGCATAGACTTCAATTTGCTTCGAGCTTTATTTTCGAAACAGAAAAAAATCGGCTAGCAACCCAAAAATACCGCACGATGTATAAAGATATATATTACTTTCGAAAACTTTCTTGGAAATTTAACCATACAATTTAATTTGAGCTGTCTGTAAAGAATAAATTCATGAATCTTGTGCAGAAAATTTCTTTTCTAATTAGAGAGCTGAAAAACATTTCTCTTTTTTTTTTTTTCTTTTTTTGTAAAAATTACCTGTTGTGTAATAATTAAAGTTAACTCTAGGCATTTCTATTATTTTTCAATACACGCATTTTATTTCACGCATTTAGTACAAGGACTAAAATAATTCTTCAGCACTAAAACGATTAATGTACGCAGCATATATTTATCAAACAGCTGGACTCGTAGTTCTCTTCAAGAAGGCATGAATTTAGATACCTTTCTAACTCTTTAGAAGTAAAAAGAACATTTAGCTAATCTGCGGAAGTTCTTTGGATGGTGTTTTTAAAGATCATTCTTTAATTATCTTCTGGTTTAGTGTTACAGAGAAATGTAACTAAAACTCAGATATTTGAGTGAAACTTTTTTGAGCGCTTTTACTCCACTAATATCCGTTTTTAGAGTTTTTTGAAGTGGATTGAAACTCAACAAAAAATAGTCACTTACTTTTTTTGTGCTTCTATTTTTGCAATTATATTTTCGTTCCTGTTGTGAACTATTAAGCAACATAAAATCGAAAAAAGAATCCCAAATTTTATTGTGTGTGTGTGTGTGTGTGTTGGTGTTTTGGTTGCCTTTATCACTTGCGGCACAAGGGGTTCGCCAGCTTTATTCAGATTTTGAAAGGGGTTCGTCAGGGGAAAAAGGTTGGGAACCGCTGCTCTAGCCCTAGTCTGTTGTTGTCGTGTGCCAGCTGGGCTTTCAATTAGGGGTACGCTGCTTTACTTTTCCAACTGTACCGTAATTTGGTGTGAAGTGCGAATTCTACAGTACACCCATGCCATAAGGACCCGTTTATAGGGTAGGCAACCATTCACAGTACAACAACACACAGGAAGGACAAGGACTGGGGAGAGAAAGTGCGTTCATGCCCGAGCCGGGATTCGAACCCGGACCTTCCTGCCGCAGTCAGACATCTCTGACCACTAGGCAAGGCAGGCGGCAGTCCTAGTCTGTACAAGAAGAATGTGAGTAAATCAATTTTCCAGTGAACACGGCCTCTATACTAACATTAGATACATACGAATTTTTGACATATCTTGTAGCTGAACGTCTCAAGTCTATTCAGTTTGTCATTTTGGATTATGACTCGTGGTAATTTCTACGCTTAGTTGAGTTTAGTGTAAGAATAAAATCAGTGTATCTGAGAGATACGAGCGACTCTTTAAGTAAGCTCCTGTTACATTCATTTTTACTGGATGTTTTTGTTACCGTGGAGCACCATTTAAATTTATTTCTGGGTGTCATTCCTAAAAAACGTATGGCATTTCAGCTTAAAATTGTAAATTTCAGATGCAACAAAAAAGGTATTTAAACAGTCACTCGTATCTCTCAGATTCCGTAAAAACGAATGGCATTTAAGCTTTAAGTAATAAAATCAATAGAAAACCGAATGCCACAAAAACTGTTACTTAAACAGTCACGCGGGATACAAAACAGCAGATGTACAGACTGCTACTGACGCTTAAAAAAAAAAAAAATCCAATGATGACTAAAGGTCTAGGGGAGGAAGAAATATAGCTAAAGTCAAAGTTCATAGCGCTACCTGGCGTAAAGCTATAAACCGAAATTACCCTTTAGTGTGCGTAACCCCAGAGTGCCGCACTCAGAAACGTGCACCCACTGGAAGGTTAAAGCCCTGGTTTCCCAGAAGCGAAATCACCGAGCTTTGGCGTCGCTACTCGGCGTGACGCTGAAATCAAAGTCAAGTGATCCCCGCGTGGCCACTCACGACGTCGATTTCGCTCGGGCACGCATGCGCAGAAGAATCAACTTTTCCTCTCGGCGATAAGCGACGCCGAAAGTCGGCGTTTCGCTCCTAGGAAACCAATGCTTAAGCAGTTTATTATAGAAATGATGTTGATGTTATCAGTGCGTATTCATGGTGGCATATTCATGGTTATCACAGTAAATAATTTTGAAACGTTACAGAGTATTTCCGTGTAACGTTTTGGTATTTTAGTGGTTTTTATACGATTTTTGTAAAAATCAAGTATCATAGTCAAAGGTTTCCTGAAATGCTACAAGTCGCACGAATGCAGACTTTCAACTGTTGTGAAAAATATTTTTAGCTCCCAGTTTAAAGATTAACTGAGCGTATTTATATAGTGAATCAGCTTCGGTCCGATTACAGCCTATCCAAACTGATTTAAGCTATCAGAGGGAGCAAATAAGTCTTTGGATTGCGTAGCTTTGCTAGAATTGCAGGGTGAGAAAATTCCTGATGATTGCTTGTAATTCCGTCTTGCTTTTGGAACTTTCTTGGTAAGTCAGGAAGGTGCCATGCTATTATATTATGCACACCTAAGTTTACTCTAAAGTTCCAGAGATACAACTGGCTTTAAACGGGAAGATTTCTGAATTTTTCAGGAGTCTTCCAGGATAATTTCAGGATGGTTACTGAATTTTAGCGGAAAACGTTCCTGGTGTTTGCAAGATATGTTACTGGCAGAAATTGGACACATCAGCTGTCCATTATTTTTCACGAACATTTCTGCGTCGTTTATACAGTGTTCAGTAGATGCATCAATTTAGCTAGTTTTGAAAGAAACCGGTTCTCGGAAGCGGTTTTTAATTTGACTCAGAATTATTCGTTTAAGATTGCTTTGTGCGGGATAGCAACGATCAAGAAGTATCAAATTATAAAAGAAAGAAAAAATCAGAAATCCATGGATTGAACTTGTTTAATACTAAATGCTTCCTTTGACACAACACTGAGGTGTTTCTAATCTGCAATTCCGTCCGCTTGATTATCAGAATCCCTATACATTAAATTCAAAACAAACTGAAATAAATGAATAATAGCTTCCTACTCTTTAGGAGCCACAGTCGATACTTCATGCAGAATATCACCGCATATTTTAACAGCATTCAATTTGAATTTTCATTTCTTTAGAACAAAGGACAATCCATTCGGTCCCTTTGCAATTTTGCAAAAGTTAGAGAAAATATATTTATATCCTCACTCGCAACACTGTCTAGAAATATCTACTTGTAGTGATACTGTAATTTATTTCAGTAAAGAATTATCCAATTTCTGAATCCACATATCCGAGCACCGATGCATGAGGAAAAATATACAAAACAAAACAACACTGCGGTTATCTATAAAGTGCATATTTCTTCCACAATGGAAATGAAAAACAATAAAAGTATTTTCCACACAGTTCATTCCATATTCATGGACAGAATCCTTTTCCTGAGCTCGGTCGCATAGTTTCATTTTCGTCGGAAGACAAAATGCACTGCCCGGTGTTTATTTTCTAAGGATATTGCTACATAAATAACGTGATATTTTACATTTAGGGCATAAACAAAATGGAACTTTTCCAGGACTTTTGCTTTTTAAATAAGTGTATATAGCTTAAGCTAAAACAGAACAACATTTGTTTTTCAGTGGTAAATAAACATTTCTGTGATAATGGGGTCGTTTTCAAAATTTTAAAAGTATTTTCACTTAACTTTACAAAAAAAAAAAAAGAAGTATTGTATTCGCAAAAAAAATTTCACGCAAAAATCGACCTTAATTTCCATTTTACTCACCCCCAAATGAATGTTGAGTTCCTTTTTTTTTTTTTTTCGACTTGACCACACGTGGATAAGTGCCTAAGAATATCCATTTTGACGATTCCTGAGTTAATTACAATGAGTTTTCTCGTGACGTCTGTATGTGCGTATATGCATATGTGCGTACGTGCGTATGTGCATATGTATGTCGCATTACTCAAGAGCGGTATGTCCTAGAAAGTTGAAATTTGATACGTAGACTCCCAGTGGGGTCTAGTTGTGCACCTCCCCTTTTGGTTACATTCGAGTGTTTCTAAAGGGGTGTTTTGCCCCTTTTCGGGGGAAATCATTGTTAATTTCGATGTAAACTCAAGTGGTGTTATAATTTGGCGAACACTTGGCGATATATTGCCAATATTTTGGTCGCCAAGTTTTGTCACAAACTTGGTGACAAATTAGGCATTTTTTTCCTTTAAATCGGGGATTCAATTTGACCATTGCTGGTGATAGTTAGAGAGTAAACTATTGAATCACATTAAAAATGCCAAGAATGGGGAAATGATATTAAATTGGAGTAAAAGGAAGTCATGTGATACACACATCAGCTCGTTTTCTGAAAGGGCATGCTTAAAATCATAGGATCTCACCATTTTTTAAAATAATTTGACTAAGTTTAATATTTTTGAAAAATTCCATTAATTGGTGCGCTTTTATTTTTTACTCTTCTGCCGATGACATCGCAATGCCAATGCCATTCACTGCTGCCATTCAGAAGAGCGCAATACTTAATTCGCAGCTTTACTCACGTGTATTGGCAACGATATGGTTGATAGCAAGCGTAGAGGCAATTTTTAATTCGCTGCTTGATTATCATACCGCGGAAACGTAGTGAAAAATGTGCCAAAGAACATCATTTGTGACGTTATAAAGACTACGCCTTGTTTGAAAAATTGGACATTTTAAAAAATTAATTGAAAAATAACTGTTGATGGGAAAATGAAAGTATTTTCTGGGTTCATGTTAGTTTTTTGCTTCTGTGACTAAATCTGTGTACTATCAATTTCTGTGACTAAAAGTAGTACTTTTAACTGAAGGAAACAACTCCATTATGAGGTACAGTAAAACCTCGTTAAGTCGTCAGTCAAGGGACCAAAAATTTTTGACCACTTATGCGGAGTGACTACTTATGTGGAGTGGGAAATTTAGGAAGAAAAAAAAAAGCCTTACAAATATTCATGAATAGCAGTAGAATTCTGTGAGAACGCAATAGCTTATGTAATAAATGTCTATAAATTAGTGGAAATTTTAAAAAGGGAGGAAAATACTAATGATAGTTACTTTGTTTTATTTTCTCTTACTTTATACATTATTTAATAACTTATTTTAATGCAGTTACGGTTTATTAATACAATCTTTCAATGTTGACTGATGAAGTTGTTGCTTACGGAAAAGAACTATCTCTTCTAACACACATCAAGCTTTAAATTTTGTGTTTGTTGTTCCTTGTGAACGAATGTTAAATAGTGACTCACTTTCTCCAGGTATTAGATTTTGTCTGTCTTGCTGGAAGGAGTTAGATTCATATGCTCGGCAATTGGCAGAGTTACAGCAAAGAAGTATGCTTTGAATGACCAGAACCGAGGATCGAGATTTCAAGGAAAATGAATATCAAACAGCCTTTCAACTAAGTCCGACACTATTTTCTAAGATCCGATAAGGAAAAGGAATTTTAGAAAACAGCTTTTGAGTGACTACTTAAGCGGATGAAATTAAATTTTGTGACCAGTAAAGGAGGGTCATTTTACATTACTGTGAATGAAATCTTGTCGGGACCAAAGAAAAAGGACTACTTAAACGGAGTGATCACTTAACTGGTGGACTACTTATTGAGGTTTCACTGTATTAAACGTAAGAATAATATTTGTTGGATATTTAGGGAAATTCTATAGGGAAAAGAACGGCTTTATAAACAGTTTTCCATAAAATCAATGAAATAAAGTATGCAAAAGCTGTCTAAAAAAGGTAAAACAAAAAAGCTTTTAAGTGTTCTCCCTTTTTGTGATGAATAAATAATAGTTATTATCTAAAACAGCGTTTATACTTTTGGCGAGTGGAATATTTTTAAATGGCCACTTATTTCTTGGAACTCTTGTTTTTCATAAGTAGACTAGTTTGAAACAACATTCTTGATATTGTTTACCTACAGTAAACATGAAAAACTGTTTTAAATAAAAAAAATTAATTTCAAAAAGTAACATTGATATTTAACAAAAGAAAATCTAAAAACAACTTTGAAAACACAACTTCATAGACAGAAACAAAATTTCAAAGCTTAAAATTTAAGTTCAAGTTTGGAAAAATCATTATTTTAATAGATGTTTTAAGTGTCTAAAAAGAATGTTAAGAAAGAAAAGTGAGAGTTTCGTAGAATCCTCGATTGATCTCCGAGGAACCCTTGGCTTCTGCGGAACAAAATTTGAGAAATGCTGATTTGAAATATTGAAGTTTTTGAAATACTCTTTTCGAAATAATCATCAAACTAAACTAATTCTGATTGATTTTCTTAAAATTTAATTTTATTCGTTATGTTTGATAGCATATGCAATACTTAATGTAATAGCCCTTGAATTAAAATTCATTAAGTTCTTATATTCCAATCAAACATCCGTTCATGATCAAACTGACAAAACTTCAATAATCTTATCTTGCAGTAAATTTAATATGTGTAAGAAGAAAAATTTAACTCATGCTTCATAAATAATGCATATCACTACGTTTTCTGGGTTTTTTCAAATTAAAATCCAACTATTTAAAGTCAATTCATATAAATTATACAGTAAGAGTTCTGTACAAAGCTAACGAATTCACTGCGTTTATTTTTTGATTTTCATTTTATTAAAGACGTTTAATTAATTTATTTCAGTAAAGATTTGGTTTAAAAAATGGCACTCGGGGGGGTAAAAAAATTTACTACTAATAAGTGTTTTTTTTCCCACTTTCTAAAAGCAAATTTTTAACCAGGAAATTTTCCCATTAATCGCAAATTCTTCATTGAAGCAATTTGAAACTTAATTTATTTTGGGGTAGTTGTAGTGTACACAAAAGTAGCGTACAAGTAGTTACACAAACCAAAAAATAAGGTTACATTACTATTTTTGGTCTTTTTATGGTTGATTCCTTTATGTCTCTGCGGTGATTTTTAAAATGACTCCCCCCCCCCCTGCCACGTTAGAAGCTAACGCAGGTTGCAAGTTACATGAAAAATTAAACTGATTGTAAAAACGAGACTTTGAAATAGCCTTAAAAATGTATTTTCTAAACATGTGTTTAATTTGAAGGATCGTAAGAAGGTGAGGAACCGGCTCATTGACAAACTAGTTTGTAGTAAATACCGTGATCGTTAAGAGTTACCAGTATGACTAATTTTTAAAATGACTCTCTATGTCCACCCCCCCCCCCCCGTTCAGGTTAGAAGCTAACGCAGGTTACAAGTTACATGAAAAATCTAAACTGATTGTAAAAACGAGAATTTGAAATAGCCTTAAAAATGTATTTTCTAAAAAAGTGATTAATTTGAGGGATCTTGCGAAGAAGGTGAGGAACCAGCTCATTGACCAGAAAGTTAGTAATGAAATCCGTGTTCGTTAAGAGTTACCAGTATGGCTCAAAGGAAATGCAACGATTCAAACTAAAACTAATACAAGGATGGACCAAATAAGAGCATCAGTTTATAGTTTTTAAACGCTCTAATAGGGTGGTGAAACCAAACATTTTTCTAGTTAAACATGGCCTCTAGATCTCCCGAAGCATTACAAGGAAAACAAAAATTGATTTGCAGATGGATCTCAAAGAAAAAAGGGTGGTGATTAGTTTCTCTTGACAGTCACACCAAAGGGCATGGCAACTCCAATAATTTTGAATTGTTGCAACTCTGTCACAATCCTGTTTCTTAGGTCAGATATGTCAACTGGCAGTGAATACACGTGCATACCTTTGTGCCTACAGGTAAAAATCACATGAAATTCACGTGTAATCCGGTGAACATGGCGGTCATGCGAAAAAAGTTTCCCGCTCACCGGATCTCACGCCATGTTATTTCTACCTGTGGGGGTTCATGAAGGATTTTGTGTATGTGCCTTCACTACCAGCTAACACAGCCCTCCTAAAAAACAGGATTGAGGCAGCTATTACAACAATTACATATTAAGCACTAAGTAACGTTTGTGAAGAACTGGGCATTCGACTTAATGTGTGCCGTGGAACGAAAGGTGCTCACATTGAGCACTAAGCTTATTTGTGTAACTGAGTTGCTCTTTCATTTCCTGTATTAGTTATGATTTCAACTTTTACGTAATAAATACTTCAAACCTTTAAAATCCCGATGTTCATTTCGAAACAACCTGTGTTTAAATTCTCTTGATTTATAAATCATGACTTATACAATTAAATATCGCATAAATATATTTAAAAGCAGTGTTACTTTGGCAGTGTAATATGCGCACTAGCGCATGTATACTCATGCAATTTTCATGATGCGTAAAATAAACTTTGTGAACCTTGAGTTATACCGAATAGTGCAAATGAGGGACATGTAAAATGATTATTCGCTTAAAATTTCCCGAATAAACCATTTTCCTTTAGTAACACTAACCCGTGTTTTTTAACAAACCCTTATGCATTTTGAAAAGATATTTTGCCAAAATAAAACCAACACAACATTCCCTCCATAAATCGCAAATGGTTTGTTTATTCAGTCACATTATTTAATTATGTATGCAACAAATGCTCCTAAGTCAACTCGAATGTTAGAATATTTAAGATATAACACTTTTCTTAAAGTGTTTCAAAAGAATTTGAAAGGAAACTCCTCGTATTAAAAATATTTTCCATTTCCAGAAATTCTTATCAATGTGCTGCAGGCTGGTATTTCTTTCCCTTTAATAGTAAAGTGCGACGTTGCATTTTCTCTCGAAAAAGAAAAAAAACGAAAGGAAAAACATTTTAGGACCACTATTCTTTAGTCTAAGCCTTTTCAGGAATCAATAGAAAAGCTATTAAATTCGATTCTTTTTGAGCTTACTTACTGCAGTGTTTTGAAATGCTCGTATTTTCGTTTTTAAAAATAAACTTCATCTAGTGAGTACTGCATTGGTTAAAAACAAATCGCGGATAATAAAAATGAGAAAGATTAATCCGAAGTATAAATTGGACGCTGTGAATAACTTGTTTTTCAGTCATCACAAATGTAAACATATATGTTTTCCCTACAATAGTCGTCATTTTATTTGAATATTTTCTGTATTATAGCTGGTTGTTTAAATCCTCAATAAATTATCAACCTTGTTGTTCATCCTTAAAAATAAAATTTAACTTTTATTCAAGAAATAAGTTAAATCTAGCAGAATTTAGTAGCCGCCGTTAGTTATAATCAAATTGTGGATAAGAAAAATGAGAAAGATTAATCCCAATTATAAATTGCTCGCTGTGAATCGTTACTTTTTCAGTCATCACAAATGTAAACACATTTTTCCCTACAATTGTTGTCAGTTTATTTAAATGTTTTTAGTGTTATAGATGAATGATTAAAATATGAATAAATTATCGGCATTGTTGTTCACTAAAAGTTCAACTTTTCTTTAAGAATGTATTTAAAGTCTTGTGTGTAATTTAGCTGGGAAGATCTTACTGATGCTAACTTTTACCAAAGTAATTGAGCTTTTACAAACAACCAGCTTGTTAAGACCAGGGTTGGCCGGATTGGATCCAATGGATTTTTTTTTTTTTTTTTTTTTTTTTGAAAAAACTTATTTAAAAAAACCCATTATTTAGCCCACTTTTGGAGTTTTTTAAAATTTTCTGAGAAGTTTTAAAAAATTAATTAATTGAAATACTTTCAGAATTTAAACTTCTTTTTTTTTTTTTTTTTTTTGTTCTTCACCACAGACAACGTACATAAAAAAGGAATTTTGAACTTTAATAGTATTTCTTAACTCTTAACGGCATTTAAAAAATACTTCAAAGATTTTTAAAATATATATTTAACTTTTTTCTTTAACTGGTCTCAATAAATAACTCAAATTATCTTGACTAAGTCCTATCATATCTGATTTTCCTAATATTTGTAGATTGTACAGAGGAAACTACTCTAGCTGAAAGACTTTCATGTGATTTATTTTCTGCAAACCAACGCGTCACAAATCTTGAATAGACAAGGTATTTTTTTAGAAATTAACAGGTTTTACAAACGGTCGAACAGAAAACAGAATAGAATGTACAGCATTATAATTATCTTACGAAAAAGTTTAATATTTCTTACTCTGTACAAAAAAATAGAAAAACAGGCAACATAAAATTCAAAGAAATGTCTTGATTAAGCTGGAATTCAGTAAAACGGGATTTAAACTACTTGAGGTTCTGCAGTAGTTTTGCATAACAAAATGAATTACACTAAAGTAAAATGCAAAAAAAAAACTTGTAGTAATTAAAAACAAACAATAGATTTTATCACTCGAGAAGTAACTTTGCCTTAACTGTTGGTAATCATGGAAACTAAAAAATCACCATTCTTGGGTTTCGTCGTCTTTTATACTTTTCTTCAGAAAACGCTGAATTTTAACTAGTTTTCCAGCTTTTTTTTACCCCAAGACAATTTTTGCGCTTTGTCCACATACTTACGCTACAATATGCTACAAGTGTCCCACATTTTCCTTAAAAAAAGACAAAAAAAAAAACATTTTTTTTAAAACCCAGCTATAGTTGGTTTTTTTTTTCGAGTTTTATTAAAAAAGAACCAAAAAACCCTTGGTCCATGGGCTTTTTTTAAAAAAACCCAGGGTTTTGCCAACCCTGGTTAAGCCATATTACAATGACGAAAATTATCAATAAAATGATTTCAGCAAAAATTGTGCTAAATTTAACAAATGTCTAAAACTTTAACTTTATGTTTTATACTGTAATAAATTTCTGGAGCGAGTTAACTGTTATACCTCAAGAATATATATATATATATATATATATATACAAATATTCTCTAATGTATGATGATGTCTATTGTCTAAGCATTAACAGTTTACTGTCTTTCCAAAGCCTGACGAAAGAGAAACTACATCCTTGAATACCGTAACACCGGTCTAGTGACCTGAGACAAACACATAGGGGGAAAGGTTGCCGCTTAAGGCTTAGCTCAAATGTATTTTGTGTTGGAGCTTTTTAAAGCATGGTTACGTGAGACATTAAACCTTACATTTGGGAAAAGTTTTAATCCTTAAAGTGTCCTACAAAGTAGCTTTTGAGACATTTTCTAGCCAAAAATAACATTAATCCCTCCAATTGCAACTAAAAGGAACTATCTCATCCGCTAATTGCAATCATTAATGATTCTAGAGTTTCAGAGATCTTGTTTGAGACTTTTAACTACAATAGAATGTGATATACGAAAAAGTAGGAATTAATTCCTTTCGAGGTGAAGGCATAGAGAGGATTGCAAGTTATTTTTAAATTGAATTAACGATTATGTGTTGTCCGAAGTGAATTAATTTTCATTATTGATAAAAGAGCGGTGTAAATTTGTAGTTCTTCATACGTTTAGTATCTAGCACATTCAAATAGTGTTTTACTTAAGTAAATACAACCCAAAATATGCTATAAAATTAAAATATTAACTTATTCTACTTTTTACAATTAATATTTATAATAGTAAGGATTATTACTGTTCACTTGTTTTTTTTTTCCCCTTCAATTTATCTATTTTATGTACAACACAGACTGCGAAATTTAAACTAAAAATACTTTTAATCAATAACATTGCTTTAGCTTTGTAAATTTGGCCTGAAATCCTCCGGAGAATTGCTCTTGCATAAAATAAAGCAAAAAAGGTCCCGTCAACTTATAACGAAAACCTTGTGAACTCAAAAATTCACAAAACTATATAAACGATTTATAAACAGTAATACTTACATTAAAATTATGCAAAATAATGCTTATGGTGTTTCTCTTAAAAATATTAAAGTACTAATGTACGTACTTTGAATTTATTTGACAAAGTATGGATGAAAACTTTTAGTAACTATAAAACACTTTCTTTCCTATTTGCTCTTAATTTTCAGAGCACCGCATATTTAACTATGTTTTCTTAGGAAATACAAGCATTCTTAATGCTTGCATTTTAACTATATGCACTTTGTGTATTGAAGCGTTTAGTCGTTGTAGCATTGGTACGTAAAAATTTAACGTAGAATTTTATTAAGTAACCAAATAACTCTATAGAGAAAACAGAGCAAATGATTGCTTTTCTACAAAATCTCAAGTTAATTTAGTTTGTCTATATTCTAGTTGCTACTAAAAATGTGTATCAAAAATTAAATTTATATTTAAAGAGTTATTTTATCCAACCACATTAATGTACCTTCCCAAAATGTATTATTTTACTTCATTTACTGTTTTGTGAAGCATCGGTTTGCATTAAAAACAAAAAATTAACATTAGACTTTTTTTTTGTTTGTATCAGAATATTTTATAAATTATGAAAATAACCTTTGATTTTCATATTTTCATCATATATTTTTCATCGTCTTCAGTTGCATATAACTGCATCTTGCGTTTTTTTATTTCGTACAAAAAATTATTATTAAACCAAAATATTGCTTTCTGATATAATTTTATGAGTATGAATACAACTGTATGATACCCTTCTGGCCACAACTTGAAAATGATTCAGCTAAGTAGTGCTAATCTTAATGTATGACTTTGGATAACACGGCACAAGGGAACTACATTGAAGCGTCCGTGAAAAATCAGTGATTGTTTAAAAAGAACCTAATTTTTTGATCTTTAGTGCTCGCATTTAAAAGCAAAGGGATTTAAGTTATAAAATTGAAAATTTGGAGAAAGCCAGTAAAAAAATTAGAAACTCTTTTCTTTTTTGAAGCAAGAGGTAGTGAAGGAATGACGAGCGAAGCGCAATAGTGCAGTGTGCAGGTAAATGGCAGTATCTGCAGAAATGAGTTTTCGAGATATTTGAAGAAACGCGTTTTGGATTCAATGCTAATAATAGGGAAAGATTAAAGTTGTACTTTTTTTCGCGCCTTTCCTTCTGCAGAAACCAATTAAGCGAGCTTGTTCAATAAAGCTAACATACAATAGATGACAAAAATGCCAAAAAATGAAAAATTTGCAATTACTGCTCTTTACCTGCGCACGGCAGAATAAATAAGATGACTTATCTTTTTCAAAATGAAACAACAAGAAATTCGTTTTGAAAATTACAATTCACATTGAAAGAACAATGTATTTAAAATAAAACTTGCATTGAACTTTTTTTTCGGCAGTAAATTTGTACCTTTAGAAATAGTGAAACGTTTTTACTTCTTGGTATGAGGAAAAATAAATATTTTTCTCGTGAAATACTTTGGATTTGGTTATTTAAACCTTTTTTCATTAATGATAACTTTGTTTCTCACTGCCTCTATTGATATATTTTTATAAAACTGTAGCTAGTATACACGGTTTTTATAAAAGGTTTATGTTCAAATAGAGCAATCGGTTAACCGGTTGGTTGATTTCATGGCGTCAGCAGGGAGTGTCCGTAGAAAGTTTTTTTCATAATGCGATCAGCTAATCATTAACAACAACATAAGTATCACTACTACATAAGTATTACTACTTTCATAAATATCACTAATTGGTTCATTAAGAACGCGCCTAATTAATCACCGGTCAACCGGTTGCTCTATTCGAACATGCCCAAAGTCTTTTACTGAAATCATTTTAAAAACTACTTCAGATTTAAACATTTTTTTTTAAGCTCAAATCCTTCTCTCAAAAAAGTTATTTTTCACAAACTAAATAGATTCCTACGTGTGCAAAGTATTCGTTGTTCTGAGAAAATTTAGACGATTTTCAACTAGTCTCTAGCGAAGCGAAAAATTTCCTTCTAAGGTTTGAGGGTTTGGTCTCAACAGTCCATACATGGATTTTAACTGTCATAGTAAAATTGGCAATATGTTATAAAACCAAAGGTTCAAGGGGTTTGATCCTCAAAACCCACCATGTAACGCCCCTGGTAGTTTTATATTTCACAGACACCATTTTCAGTTTTCGATCAACTCGCCACCTACATTCATTCCGCTAATATTTTACCGATGGGGAAATAACTTGATGGGATAAGGATAAAGTTAAAAAATGAGTTTTGTATAAACTAAATTGTTTGTTTCTTTTTCTTTAATACATTTTCTTCATATGTGGAAGATTTTATGATCTCCCTATAGAAAAACTATTGCAAATAGCTCAGTTAACAGTAATTAAATTTGATCTATATCAGCCATCAATTTCAGTGTACTCGTATAACGTCACTGTATTTTTCTCAAGATAAAACAACTGAAATATGTCAGTTTAATATTTTTATATCAAACCCATCAAGCAAAAATGAATGTGTAAAATGAATTACAATTGTATTTATAAACAATTTTGAACTGTTGAAAATATCTTTCTCAATTCAACTTTCTTTATTATTTTCCCCTCCTTTTATTAAAAGAAATGGGAGAAATCCATTTTTGAAAATTTCGTAATTGAAATGCAATGGTTTAAATCAATGAAGAAAATGTATTTGTTTGACGATAAGTAACTTAAATGGGCAGAGAGTTAAGTATAGTCTTTTTTTAAAAGAAACGTTTCGTAAATGATTTTTATTTTGGAACACTTCAAATCAAATACAAATTCTAAATCTTCAAAAAAAGACGATGCATTTGTCATTCATGTAGGATTACAAATTGGTTTCATTTAATAAATAAGACTATGGGAATTACTAAAAGTGCTGAATTTCATGAATTCAAAATTTGACATATAAAGCGATGACACCGCAAAGAGCAAAAGAAACTTTAAAATCTCTTTACTGATTTTTATATTTTTGTAGATTCTAATCTTAATAAAGCATTCTTAATGGAGAGTGGATATAAATATTTTCAGTTTTTATTGCATTAATCTTTATTATTACAGACATATTTTCTTTTGCATTAACTTATCATCGTTAATAAATTGAAAAATGTGAATGGTATTGATTCGCAAAATAGAAAAAAAAGAATCTTTAAATTTTCTAAGCGTTTTAGAAAAAGTGGAACATATTAGTGCCAGTAGTTTTCGAGTTTGCAAGATATCTTCGCTATTTTATTTATGTCATAACATTATCATAGCTATTTACCTTTATCCTTTTTTCTACAATTAAAAAAAAAAAAGAAAACGAATTTCGGTTTTAAGATTTCAAGTTAAACTAAATGAAGTTCTTCTTCATTACACAAAATGGTTCCCCCTTTTCAACTATAGTTTTAAATTCCAAACATTTAAAGTAATGTGCTAAATAATTTTACAGAGCAATATGTTGCGATCTTATTTATGTACTATATATTTACAACATTTACACTCTACATTTGACTTCATCAACGGATGTCATAAAATATCTCATTATAAATTCAAGAATTATATTGAATACTCTCTAAAAGCTATTTAGTAGTATAAAAGTAACTATTTATATGCAAATATTAGTAACTTATAAATACTGTTTTTCTTTTTTTTTTTTTTTTTTTTAATATCTAAAACTGTTTAACTATAAAAACACACACATTTCTACTTATGCTTTCATTATAATTAATTTTAATGCGGCAGTTAGGAAAATAACAGTTCCTTCCACATTTTATTTTCTTAATTATTGTTCCTATAAAATGCATCTGAAGGTTTAAAAACTGCATTGTATGCATTAGTAATAACGTTGGTTTCTTAAGTGCTATCGCTTGATTTTATTCTCGTTCCTCTTTAATTAAGTTATTAAACTGTTACAAGAAATAAGGCATTTCGTTTTCTCTAAGTCAGTTCATCCAATTATTTATTGAAAGCCTTTTACTGCTGAAAGTGTTTCGAAACTTTCTGAAATGATATTTGTTACGTGCTTTCAGAATGAAAGTAGTTTTTTGAAAAAAAGGACTAATTGATTTTGCTTTTTAAGAGAATAGTTGGCGTCTTAATGCCTTATTTTCATCTTCTATCATGCAATATATCCAATACTTTTTCTTTTCTCAATACCATTGCCTTTTAATTTACTCATTTTCTGAGAAGGAGCAATATATATATATATATATATATATATATATATATATCCATGCAATTAATATTTGAGATTATAAAACAAAAAAAAACGAAATTACAAGCTAACGAAGACAGCCCATTTAAAATTAATTTACTGGCTGAAAACAAAATGCTTTTAATAAATTAGTTTTGCAGGCAAATACGGTCTACTTCAAATCTTTCCTTTATAAAACATCGGTAAGTTTGTTATCAAAGTACAAATGAAACAAGGAGGTCGTTTCCAAAATTTTTAAAGTATTTTTTTCTGAAAGACCATGCTTAAAAACATGGGATCTGACCATTTGACAAAGTTTAATATTTAAAAAAATATTATTTTTAATCAGTGAGCAGATTCAATTTCATTTTTTACGCTTCTGCACATGACATCACAAGTGATGAAATGCCATTCATTGATGCCATTAACACAGAGCACAATATTTAATTCGCATGTTTACTCACATGTACTGGCAACGATATGGCTGATAGCTAGCGTAGAGCGCAATATTTAATTCGCTTCTGAATTATCATAAGCTGGAAACGCGGTCGACAGCAAGCGTCAGCATTAAGCGCGTCAGTGGAGTACGCGCCAAAGTTCATCACTTGTGACATCACAAAGACCACGACTTGTTTCAAAATTCGGTCATTTAAAAAAAAACTTAATTAAAAACTAAACGTTTTGAAAAAAAAAAAATCTTACCTCGCTTTTTTTTTTTTTTTTTTTAAATTTTACCAACAAGTAGTACTTTTCACTGATGGAAATAACCCAATTATTAAACTAAATATAACTTTAATATTATTTAAAACTAAATTGATTTTGCTTGATATACATTAATAATATACATTCTAGTGCTAAAAATAAATAAATTGACATTTCAAAATTAGTTCCGTTGTTTCACATTTTCTGCTTCTTAATCTAATCTTCACCTGCTGTGGCAAAAAGCACTGTAAGGGAAGAGTGGTTGTAGTGAGACACGAAAATTCAATTACACTTTTTATTATTAAAAAACATAGAAATCAATTTCTTTCAATGGTACAATATTTGTGGCTGTGATAGATACTATAAAAATAGATCTAGAAGAAACTAGGAATTAACACAATGGAAAAATAAAATAAAAACGAAATGCAATTTTTTGTCTCACTCTTTTTCCAGTAAGAGGAAACAGTGGGAATAGTAAGACACATGTTTTTTGTTTTAACAAGTTTTGAAAGAATCTAAATTTACCTGGAAAAATGTGAATGACTGTTGCCGTTTGGTTTGGGTATAGGTTATTGCCTTCGGTGAGAAATTTTATGTCTTGAGTCACAATAATGACACCTGTACAAGAAAAAAAACAACATCGAAAGGGTTTTATTCCAAGCAGTCAATCTTCATTTTAAAAATTTACTAAGAAAATCGTACTCCTTTTGTAATTTTCTGTCTAAACAATTTACAAAAACCTATTTCAAATTAAAATTTTAGTGAGACTCTTACTTTTGCCAAGCGAAATACTTTTTAATTTGCCTACAAATCTTAAAACACCATGGCATAAGTAACGTCGATCGAAGTCCAATACTTGCTTAAGTAATTTATTAACAAAATGTGAAGGACATGTTTTTTAGGGAATTTATTATTTGTATTTTTATGAGTTTTAATTGCATTACGATTGGATATTTTGTATAAATTCGTGAATACAATCAACCCCGCTTATTAAAGTATCGGTTAAAAGAATACTCCACTTAATGTTATAAATGTTCCATGTACCAGACCGTTGTTATTTGTCGTTTTGATCCTAAATAAAGAAACAGTATAGTGTTTATTAGAATATTTTTTCGCGGAAAATTGGCTATTCCATTATGCAACCTCGACTAATATATAAAAGAAGAAATAAATGTGCTAATTTCTTAAATAAAAAGCTTATACTTATTTGTCTTGTGACATTTATCACTCTGATTTATTAATTACATTCCTTACATTAATTAATAAAATACTTGACAATAATTACAAAACTGACTTCTAAATTAATACTATAATTCATAACAATTCATTCCTTATTTTCGCTTAAGAAACGTTCGATCTTCAAATTATGGAAAGTTTTTTAATTTACTTCATATTTAGTTTTATCAGTTCTACTAGCACCGTAATTCAATTAGCAAGTCACATGCCTCAATTCATAAGAACATTAAAGTGGGGAATGTGCTTACAGGACGAACAAGCTGGCGAAAATTTTCCGCATTCTCTCCGGTTGCCATCAGCATAGAATTTCTCGTTCCTTAATTGTCGTAATTATTGTCTCGGGAGGCAAAGCCGACTCTACTTTCAAAGCACTTGTTTAAAACTTTCGACGACAATAAAACTTGAAGCGTGCAACGTTTCGGTCCTCTTTGTAAAGAACGACATGCAATTCCTTCAGAACTTAGTAAGAGATAAATGATTTTAATGATGTTTTTAATGATAATTCTCATGCCTTGTACGAATGGATTAATGTTGATTGTATATGAAATTGTAGAAATGAATGTTCTTATGAATAATTCTTCGTAATTACGCTAATTATACGTGTTACTTAATACATTTATCATGGTACAGTAAACTCCCGATTATCAGTGGGTGGATTATCATGAACAAATCTTAAATATTGTTTGAATAAATTTTCTATAGGAGTGCAAAACTATAAAAACCCCGTCGAAAAAAAAAAACGGATACATTTTCACCATTTTCATTTTTTTTAAAGCTGTACGGAATGCAAAATATTTATGTATTATTTTTATTTAAGTCATTTAAAAATATTTTTAAGGATTTCCAATTTTTGATTAGAGACTATGAAACTATTTGAATGCTTCCTTTTCAACAGACTAACAGTTTTTCTTTCATTGCTATATTTTATCTTGTTCATTTATTAGCGACATAAAGATAAGTAGTAGGACTTTAAATAAATAATAATTGAAAATAAATCTTTTCACTATCCTATATACTGTTTTGAGTAGGTAAATGGCAATATCTACATTTTCTTCCTTTTTCATTTTTTTGCATTTTGATCATATATCTTATTAAAGAATTCATGCACTCGCAAAAACATTCTCATTTGGCTTTCACTGAAAATAAAGCATGAAACGAACTTCAGATTTTAGTATTTTTCTAGAATGCTTAGCTCCCTGCTCCCTTCGCTCATGGGTGCGATTAAGGCGGGGAACGATTAAGGATTTTAATCCTTTTCAGTGTGTCAGGACACCCCTGGATGTCCTCATGAGATCGTTAGACCAGGGTGTCCGATCCCTTAAGGTTTAGAGGAGTGAGTCAGGGCGGTATCGCATCCCCTGTATCCAATGGTACCAATATTTACCTGCTACACATTGCCAATATATAAAATATTGGTTAACAGACAGACATGCACAGAAGCGCTCAAGTTTTAATAATATAGACTAATGTTCGTGAGAAATCAAAACAATGTGTCTTCAAATATTTCGGAAATTCGTTTTTCCCCCTTACCTGACTACAGTAGTCTAGAGACATGCATTGCTTGTGGTCTAAATTTGAAGAATTATATTTTGTATAACTCTCTCTTTGTCTTCTGATCTGACCCACAGATGTTTTTAATTCTTAAAATCAAGAATTTTTGGAAAAATTTCGCCTAAATAACAAAAAAATGACCACAAACGATCAAAAGGGAAATTTTAAATTTTTGCCCCATTGATTCCAAATAATACTTTTTGAAACCACGAGTGTGAGGGTGTGTGTACTCTTGTGTGTGAGTGTAGACCTGTGTGTGTGCGTGTAGGCGTATGTGTAAGTTTGTAAGGGCGCGTGTGTGTGTGTAGGTATGTGGTGTAGGTGTGTATATAGATGTGTGTGTATGTTTGTAAGGGCGTGTGTGTAGGCGTGTTTGTGTGCAGGGCATGGACGCAATCGCCCAGGACGAGCGGATTCCGGTGGACAGTGTTGCTGATGGAGGACCAGTTATAGAAGAGCAGCACCTGGAGACTATAGTACTCGCAGAGGACCCGATGGTAAAAATCAACGGACACGGACGTCATTCAATGGTCAAGTAAAAACAATAAGCAATTCGTGATTTCTCAAAAATTGCATTTAAAAAATTGCTGCTGTTTCTAGGTTTTCGTATTCTGTAAGCATTAATTACGGATTGACGTGCGAATCAACTTAGAAAGTTATTTTTAAAAAAATCACTATAATAATAAAAATAAAATTTTAAACTGAGAACAATCAGTACGAAAGTTACAGCTGTTATAGATTTGGTCAGCCCAGTTAGGAAATTTGTGTAAAAGTTTCGTTTAAAATTGGAACAAAAAATCGTTTTTTGAAAAATTGCGTCTTTTCTGCACATCTACGGCGCAAAACAATTTGACTGGTATAAATTTGATTCCCTTTCTCTTCTAATTAATACCAAGAAGGGAGGGGCAGCTTTCCATGTTCACGTACTAATTTAACGATTACCCTTATTTATTTATTACCCTTTTTGCATTCAAAAAACATATTTACTATGGCGGAAAAGAGATGCCTTTTCAAAATAAAACGTTCACCGACGATTTTAAAACTTTTTAAATTGTATTTTGGATCATTTTATTAAATTTATGTAGTTTACAATTCTGCGTTCGCATTTTTTATTCCCTTTTAATTAAATACAAAAGACATTGCTAAAAAAAGTAATGCAATTCGCTTCCTTCCCCGAAGCAGTTTATTCAATTACAAAAAACATTTCATTCTCCGGAAGATCTCGTTAAGTTTTTATAATAGCATTTCCACCCAACGCAGCACATCGAAAAAACTCTAATTAATTTTTCTCCAGGTAATAATGTGCAGCTTTTGAACGTCTTTTTCGAACATATTTTCAGCTGGCATTGGAAAATTCCTTTTAATGCTTTAAACAAAACTGAATTGAGAAACAAAAAATGTACGAAAGGAATTGACTTTGTAACATTTTCCAGCTTCTGTGAAAGGTAATCTTGGATGAAAGAAAGAGATGAAAGTATAAAACACAGGTGTTGAATCTCTTTCAAGTAGTTGGCTTTCAGTTTAACTGTTCGAGAGTTTTGGCAAATAAAGGTAAAATCATTCTTTATTTCATGTCCTCATTGATGTACTTTTTACAATTTGGATTCTACATTGCGTATTTTCTCTATGATTGGAAGGAGAAATCAGCGAATGGAAAAGTTAATATAATCGCCAAACTCGCAGGCAGATCCAACACCTTGCCCTAGTTTTGTTTGAAGGCAAAACACTGACGTCCAAATGTTCAGTAAATAGAGTTTTATTTGGCGAAGACTGAACATTATGTCGCCAAGCTCTTAGTCGTCAACATGACAACATTTCACCAAGTTGGCCACAAATTTGGTGAAAAAAATATTTTTCGAGTCTGGTTTCAATTTGGCGATATTTAGAAAGTTAACCATTGAATCACGTAAAAATTGCTGTTATTGGGAAAATTAATCTCAGTAAAACACTTTTTCACTTCGGTTCATGACAAACTAGGAGAGAAAATATTTGAAGTGTAACCTTGCCTACTCTTCGGTACTGTTATCATTAAATTGGCATAAAAGGAAGTCATTTGAGGCACACATCAGCTCGCTTTAAGTGGGACTCGACTTTTGAAAAGAAGCACTAGATTACAACACCACTTATAGGGCGGTTTCATTCCTTATTTTTACATTTTAATCGGCTCTTTCAGAAAATGTATAGTCGAAAGAAATGAAAGCAAAAATTAGAATCTAAAATATGCCAATTGAATAAAACAAATCACTGAACAAAATTACGATTTCCATTGAAACTTTTGAGCTGTTTCGCCAAATAAATAACTACACCATAAAAAACGTTAAAACTCCAGAAAAATGCTAAATATTTCACTAAGTAAATAAAGCAAGCCATTAAAGAACATTCTATATATTTAAGTGTACAATAATACTCCAAACGACAGCTAAATTGAACAACATTAAAAAATTCATTAAAATGCAAAAACATCCCTGTCAATAAAATATGTCAAGCTCTTAAAATATATTTCAAGTTCATTAAATTGTAAAACCTTACAGAAAAAAAAATAATTTTTGCACTCCGCCCTGTCCAACTATTCCCCGCCTATGCTTTTATGCTATACAGAACTTTTAAAGCAAAGTTAGACAAATTTATGCAATTTTATGCTTGTAAGTGCTCCTTCATAGTTTTAATGCTCCACTACCATTTTTTAACGTACAACCACCTGGCCTTTTTCTTAAAAACTTATGGGAAGTAATAAAATAAGAAAACGCTCTGCATTTGTGTGATTTACGATAGAAATGCTTTATCCAATTTTTGGTCCGAGCAACTTTCTTCGTAGCATGGTATCAGTGTTTCGGCCGTAAAAGAATGTCTTATATAAAACATTCTTTTATTAGCCATAAAATGGCAACTTGAGGCATTTTTAGAGAGAAGCAAAATATTCTAACAGGTAGAACCGATTGTAAAATAAGAATTAGTAACTGCCGCATGTTTTTAATGTTATTTTATCATATTTAACGGAGAGATTGTGAATTTAAAACGGGTGAAATTATTAATTAATATTCCATTCCTCATTTTTTTCATACTTATAGAATAGTTTTGAATAAAGCAGAAAACAAGGGTTTATTTTTCATAATTATTACTTTTAAAGCTCAAAATTTTCAAGTGATGGTGCAAAGTGTAAAATTACAATTATAACTTTATAAATATGCAAGAAAAATTTATTCATAATCAAATTCTTGTAGGGTGAATTAAGCTAAATTGCTTCAATTAATTGTCCTTGTGCTTAAAATTATTTGAAAAATGAAGATTTTTCCAATCGAGTAAAAAATAAACAACCCAAATTACAAAAACCTGCTGATCTCTAATTTCCTTTTTAAACGTTGCGCATTGTGCATGTTAATTTTTTCTCTGAAACGAAAGTTTTTTCTTTCGCAAGAGTTAATGAGAAATGTTGAAAAATGAAATTTTGATGAGCTCCATGTAATTACAATGAAAACTCATTTATTTTATTAAAACATCAAGAAAAACACAGTAAGTAACGTTAAAGGTTGGCTCAAACTCAGCATGTTTTCCACTAAATAAAGTAAGGCTTTATGCAGTTTCTTTTATGTAAAATTCTATTTATATTTTACTAGTTTCTTTTGCTTTTATCAAGCTTTTAATTTATTATAGTAAATAAATGGAGCTTTGTGATCGTTTTGTTTCAAAAGCAGTGATCAACCCATTCTATTTTTTTAATGTGAATATTATTTGATACTAGGTAATTGCTGCCACGAATACACTTTATACAAAAAAAACTGACTCACCTAAAAGTATTCATCAGAATGTAACACTTTCTTTTCGTAATTAATTTTTTATACCAATGGTTTCTTTGCGTAATTTTGCATACGTAAGGAGACCATTGGAATAAAAAAGTGATTACAAAATGAAAGTAAAATGTTAAAGTATTACAAGAAAAATCCAAAGTGTGTGGAGGTTTTAGTGCCCTGTTCAGCCTCCTCTAGTGTGAATGTACGAAGCTATATCTCGTATGAAGGCCTACGTCATCGCGATCCATAAGGGCACTACCATCGGCGCCCATATCTGAGATTTTAAGGGGGAGCTCATATATTTTCCCCATGGTTAAGAAGGATATTTTCCATATGGAAATCGAATTCAGTACACATTAGAGTTATTAAAATTTGACATTTTTTATAATTTATTCATTAAAATGGTTGGAGAAGTAATATTATTACATTTTGCAAGAAAAATATACTAGAAGCAAGGAAATTAATTTCAAACGGGGGCTCAAGCTCCCCCCTTGCCCCCATATGGGCGCCTTTGGGCACTATTAGTTCGATCAAACTCGTAGACCAATCAACTTACCATCCAAAGTGAATCCAGATTACCTCAATTTGTGACAAAATAGAGTATCGAACGGGCCAAAGAAGGTGTTAAGGAGGAAGAAGAAGTTCGCTGCCTCTCTTGCTGTGTGCGACTGAGCATTGTACTGCAAAAAAATGGCTCTAGCATTGTACTGCAAAAAAATGGCTCTTGTGAGTCCTGCCATGATCGCCAACGCATGTGACTGGGGGAAGGAACAAGCGTACCATTAGGCTGTCATAGCGTTGTGGATTAATATTAAGAGTGACTTTGTATCTTATGCCACGGAACCCGACAGTATCACTTCAGGTGCAGGTGCAGTGAGGTTCTGAAAAGAAGAGGAGAATTTGGGCTTTCCCACTGTCGCCCATTCGGAGTAGCATCACGTTCGATGGGATTGGACTGCAGCCGAATGGATGCAGATTGTCTTTAGCGACGAATCCAGATTCAGTTTGGGAAATGATAACAATCGTGTACGCTTGCAAAGATCGTGTTGTGAATGCCACAATAGCGCCTTTGTTTTTCAGCAGCACGCCGTACCAAAAGTAGGAGTTAAGTTATAGGGTGGTACAGACGAAACTTAATCATCCCTACTATTGATCTACATTACCATGAAACTTAATGATAAGTTTGTGGCATGTCCCAGACACAGGTGTCGTAACTAATGACGGGGTTCCCAGATGCTATTTTTAACAGGACAACGTAGTCACACACAGCAAGGATGTCAGGGAACTTCACGTTATTACCCTCTCTCGCTAGCTTTATCCACTTAATGGCACAGATCAAGCATATCTGCGATCACTTAGCTCGGTAAGTTGGACGGAATACGAGTTTTATTGAATTAGTAACACCTTTATAATAAATGTGGTATGAAATAACCTGGGACATCTTTTTTTAGCTTTTAGCCTCAATCCTCGTTGGTATCGCCTTGTGCATTCATGCCAGGGTACTAAATCCCTCGTTCATTAGAGACTTTTCTTGTAATAAATGTTCATTTTCTTTTATTTTGTAATCACTCTCTGATGTTGAATCACGTTCTGATCACACTGAAGTTGTCATCACATACAGTGGCTCTCAAAAGTGTTCGTACATCTTGAAATTTTGTAGAAAAACCAAAATAGCGCAAAACTGAATTCGAATATGAAGTCCAATTTTTTTTCACACCATTCCTATGCCATTCTGAATAAAACCCAGTAGTTTTTTTCCAAAATATTGCCAGATTTTATTTTTGAAATTTGTCAAAAAACGAAGAGAGAGAGAAAATACACCACAAAAGTCATCGTACACTGAAATATTTTCGAATAAATTCAAAATTAAAATTATCATATATGGTTTGTTTATTGTTTTTGCATTGTAATGATACTATAAAGTCATTTACCTTTAATTTTTTGTGTATTTATTCCCTAATATTCTGCTTATTATTTTTAAATGGCAGGTATGCGTAGAAAACAACAAACACGATTCGAAATTTGATTTTTTCCCTCACAGTAGACATAAATTGGTTTGAAATGTCTCTAAATTAGTTAATTTATACCATTCTATAGTGAAGTGCTTGATAAAATGATTTAAAGACAAGAATCGGATCGAAAACAAGGTAAGAAAAGGTCAACTTGCAAAGTTAACAAAGCGTGATCGGAGGTTTACAATTAAAAAAAATATGAAAAATACACATTTCATAACTAAAAAAGTTTCTGCAGAATTGAATGAAACATTTTACGTTTAATTTTTACCTAAATTTGTTCGCCAAGTTCTCTGATAAGATGGATTAAATGGAACTTCTTCCCGCAGAAATTTTCTTGTTCGTGCGAAAAACAGTAAGGCTTTCCGTTGTAAAATCAATGATAAATCCGCTCAAAACGTTTTGGAACAACGTCTTACTTATAAATGAAAATAAATTCAACATTTTGGGTTAAATTATTATATAATTGTAAATGGAAGAAAAAAATGAGGAATTTAATCTTAAGAACTTAGTTGAGTCAGTTAATCAGGACGGTGAAGGTGTTCTTGTGTGAGGGTGCATCACAGCATCAGGACTCGGAAATTTGGAATTTTTTGATGAAATAATGAATTATGCTGTTCATTTAAATATTTTAAAAAACAATTTTAAACTATTAGCCCAAAATTTGGTAATCGGAAACAACTTTGTTTTTTATCAAGATAAGGATAAGGAGCACACGTTCGCTTTGGTACCTCAAAATTTGTCCTTAAGCTTAGAAATATCTCCTCAGATTATTTACTAATTTTTTGAAATTTTTTCAAAGTGTACGAAGACTTTTGTGAGATAAAATTTCCGTCACTTTTTGTGTTTTTGATTTTTAAAAAATTAAGTTTTAATGTTTTATTAAAAATTTTCATGTAGTTTTGTTGAAAATAGATCATACATCTCATAATAAAATACCTATTCCGAAATATTAATTCTAACCAATGGTTAAGGGCCTATTTCATTGAAAGTCGTAGGTGTACGAACACTTTTGGGAGCCACTGTATGTAAAATTTTGTTTTGTTCGCACAACTGCTTCTTGGTGCGTCGATTTTACAGTTAGAGAGTACTTTGTTTGGTCACTGGCTGCTTTGAGGGCAAAGGTCAATTAAAAATGCCTTTCGCCTTGCATTTGTCCAGATATCTGCTCAAGCCATGAGTGACCCTCTGATGAATTTACTACTCACCTTAGTATAGTACTCAGAAAAACATAAAATAGCAGAGGTTATTCTTGGCTTTAATAATTAAACGATTTCAAATTTGATGTTCATCAAATATTTAGCACTGTATAGCCATTGGTCAAGCCCTTAAACTTTGACCTCTACTCAGGGATAAACAAATTAGAATTATAGAAAAGAAACTTCACTTTTTCTTATTATAGTACTACCAACACATCCTGAAGTTTTTACGAAAATTAAAGGCATCAAATATCACAAGTTGCCCAACTTTTTTTAAAAAATGATTGTCAATACTCAGGTTTGATTTCAGTAAATTACCCCCTATAGCCTGAGCTAATGCAGAAATACATGAAATACGACGCCAGCTCAGTCAATTCCAGCCGAGGGCTGCAGTTTCGTGCTTATTAGCACTCATCAGTCTGGCTTAGGAAGCGACTGAGCTGGAGGTGGAAAACCTCTTAAGGAA
The DNA here is from genome assembly GCF_026930045.1 of Uloborus diversus. NCBI lineage: Eukaryota > Metazoa > Arthropoda > Arachnida > Araneae > Uloboridae > Uloborus > Uloborus diversus. The sequence continues at coordinate 193,414,610 of NC_072732.1, read as the reverse complement.
GCCAAGAGTGCCAAACAAACTGGCTTCCTTAAGAGGTTTTCCACCTCCAGCTCAGTCGCTTCCTAAGCCAGGCTGATGAGTGCTAATAAGCACAGAACTGCAGTCCTCGGCTAGAATTGACTGAACTGGTGGTGTATTTCATGTACTCAGGTTTGAGTCAGGTTAAAGATTTGCTGTTTATTTTCATGTGTATTTTCATGTCTGTTTTAACCAGGACTGCGGAGCTGGAGAGAAAATGACCGACCCCAAATTTTAGAACATTTGACTTCGACCCCTTTATCCTAAAATTAGCCCGAGAAAAACTCCCAAAGATTTGGCGGAGTTGTGACTCTAAAGAAAATAACAGACTCCGACTCTTAGAATTTTAAGCCTTTGACTCTCGTCTCTGACTCCTTTATCCCACAATCAGTCCGACTCCGAAGCCTTGGTTTTAACCACTCAAGTGTTGTACTTAAGTACCGTTAGAGTGCTGCAAAAGAACCTGTGTGGAAATATTATAGTATAAACTTACATAGGCGCTTAACGATATGTTTACTTTTTACTTGGCGACATCAGAAAGAGGTCTCCGGGTTTTCTCCTCGTGCTCTAGTTTTAAATATCGATAGAACTTTAAAAGTGTCTAGTGGATAGTTTACTTTAGGTAGTGAACTATTTTATATTTTAATGGAGCTTTGATGCTTTTTTATTCGACTGACGGGTTTAGTTTTTTTATTGAACCTTTAATGCACTTTAATGGGTTTTTTTTTATACAGGGTGTTCCGTTTTAACCTGCAAGACCTCTATTATTGCAACCTAGATACATACCAGCCCTAGATACATACTTCCAATTGCAAAAATGTTCAAAATCAGATGCAGAGTTTAGATAGTGAAAGTCTGAAGCAAAAATAAAAACGATTCAAAAAAATAAATTTTTACTTTTTATACGGACCCTCGGTCCCTTAACTTATATTTAGGGAAATATTCTCCATTGAAAACTATTACTAACACAAAAAATTTGACATTTGTGCGACCAAAACTCAAGGAGGTATTCGAGTTCAAAGTTTAAAGGGACCATACAGGAGATGAGATTGGAACTTATCGCCTTTTTAGAAGAATGGCAGGTCGTCAAGGAAAGAAAAACAAAATATTTATATTTTTCACTGCTATTCAAAAATAAATGCAAATGTTATGCCGTGATACGAAAAAGCACACTATAAAACCGCGAGCAACTTGAAAAACTGCACTCTATGCACACATATTATTTCCAACCCTTGTTAACTGCTATATTTTTTCCAAAAAGGTGTTATTGACGGCCAGTGAAAAGTAGTGTAAGTCACAAAACGCTGCGTTTCATATCTCGGTGAATATTGGTCGTGCTAATGACAAACATTTTGTGTTCGAAAAAATTTTTCAATGGAGATTATTTCCCTAAATATAATGTAGGGGACCTGGGGCCTGTAAAAAAAGTTACATTTTGTGTTTTTTTTTACTCATTTTTACTTTCTTCTATATCTAATATATAGAAGAAAGTATTGGATTCGTGCAAATTTTCGAATTTCGAATTTTGACGGATTCGAACGTTTTGAGGTGTGCTGAGTCCATTTCGACCATTTTTGGAAAATGTCTGTCTGTCTGTGTGTGTGTATGTATGTGTGTGTGTGTGTGTGTGTGTGTGTGTGTGTGTGTGTGTGTGTGTATGTATGTGTGTCACGTCTGTGTGTGACCAGTTTTTTGTGGCCGCTCTACAACAAAAACTACCGCATGAAATCGAATGAAATTTAGTACACATATGTGCCCCTATGTGAACTTGTGCCCATTAGTTTTTGGCGCGAATTCCTCCAAGGGGGGTGGAGCAATGGGACGTTTTTCGAGTTACGCGTGCTTGCTATTCCTCAGGAAGTTACTGGCGGAATCAAACAAAATTTGGACCATATGTTGCCAGTAACAGGAACAGGTGCTGATTCAATTTTGGTGTCAATAACTCAAACGGGGGTTGAGCTATAGAACGTTTTTTGTCGTCAATTGTGACTGCTGTATCTCAAGAAATAATGAACGGAATGAAAGAAAAATTTATCGGCAAGTAGCCCTTAGTGGGTATAAGAACTGATTTTATTTTTGTGTCAACAGCTAAAAAGGGGGTAGCGCAATCGCCCGTTCTTTTTTTCCATTGTGAGTGCCCTATCTCAAGAAGTAATGCTACGTTCTGGTTGAAATTTGGAATATATGTGAATCCATACGTAAACAGGCTTTGGTTCAATTTTGACTCCAATCGCTCCAAGAGGTGTTGATTTTTTTTTTTTTTTTTTGCGAATAAAAATAGTTTTATTAATGCAACAATAAGAAAGATAAATCGTAATAGATTGTCGTCTGCGTATTTCTCGTGATTTTAATTGTATGGAAATGATCGGAAATATTATCTCAATGATTTAAAATTTTTAACTGTTGCCATCTTATGTTTGTTAATAAATAAAATATTTGTAATTAATTCAAGTAAGGCTTTTAAAGTAACTTTCAATTTTCGCTCTTTGTTTTGTTTTTACAATAATTCAGACATTGGGATGGTCGTCAAGTTTTTGCATGTGTAATTTTGTTTCTGTTAGGAATATTGCTTCCTCGTCAAGCATGGGGAGGGATCAGAAAAAGGAAAAATATAGAAGAAAGTTTCGTGATGGCCACAACATACTAGTTATTTTTGCTTCAAAATTTCCACATCTTAACTCTGCATCTGATTTTAACATTTTTGCAATTGCAAGTATGCTTCTAGCACTAACGGTTGCGATAGTAGAGGTCTTGCAAGTTAAAACGGAACACCCTGTATATTTGAGGTATTTCTGTTATTTTAATGTTTTTTAGAGACGTATTAAATTTATTTGATAGGTTATTTTGCATCATTTAGAATCTTCAAACTGTGCAGGAGCGGTCTAAAGGCAGATAGGAACTTTTCGGAGAAACAAAATAAACCAAGGATGAAAGTTTTATCAACACCAACCATATTTTGCCAGTAAGTACTTGTGCTTATTCTTAGTTGTTATTTCGGATGCCTTGAACATAATCTAGAAAACTCATTCGTAAATAAGTACACAGTAAAATTTTGTTACAACGAACTCCAATACATTGAAATATCCATTTGAACGAAAATTATTTTGAGCCCCGATTTATTTTCCATTACATTAATGGAATTCCATCAAAATAAAATTCAAGTTACAAGGAACGAAGTTTTTGGTCCCTAAAATTTCGTTGTAGCGGGATTTCACTCGATTTCTGTTGAATTTGAATTTATTTTACTAACTTTAAATAAACTACTTTTTCAGGGCTGCAATTTCATAAGTTAGTCCAATCAGCGAAAGTATTTGTCCTAATATGTATATCTTAGTAGAAAATGCTTGTCGTAATGTTCTTATTCTTTGTTATTGATTTCATACTTCCTTTAGGATACATTCAATCTTTTCCCAATAGTTAGGACACGTTGTGTACTTAACGTAGATCAATCAACACTTCTTGCGTACTCAATTACTTGAAAAGTGATGTTATATTTCACAATTAAATTTCATCACTCATGTAGTAATTATGACTTTTTAATGTTATTACTTTTTCTTTATCTTCGGTACATATTGGGATGTGGATTTCACAAACCACGACGCTAAGCATTATTAATTCATAGTACAAAAATTCATCAAATTTCATGATAAAAAAAATGAATTTCGCTCGTCCCTGTAAGCATTGACTCCTTTAGCTTAAAGAGGCCCCTTTTAATTAACCCCCGACACACAAAAGAAGGGGATTATAAGTTTGACGTGTCTGTGTATCTGTGTGTCTGTCTGTGGCACTCTAGCGCCTAAACGGATGGACCGATTTCGTAAAAAAAAATTGTTCGAAAGGAGAGAGTTGATCGAGAGTGTTCTTTTCTAGGTTACATCTTTGGATGGCATTAATTAATGAAAATATTAACTAAAAACCTGTGAAAGGTTTTTCGCAATTTTTACAATGAAAACATAGTTAAACTTTAATACCAAAATAAAGAGATTTTTTTTCCGCGTCTGATTGAATGTGTTTGGAACTTCCATGTTTCATTGAATTCGAATTATAACGATTTTTTAAAGCAGATTTAAATAACGGCTAAGTATTTATTCAAACGATTGATAATCAAAGTCATGTTGGGCCAACCAGGAAATAAAACACAATGATTTAACATTTTTATCTGTTGCTAGTTTCTATTTAATAGCAAATAATATACTTGACATTGATTTTTAATAATATAAGGCTTATAAAAGGATTTTCAATTTTCCCTCTTGATTCTACAGTTGAGACTCAATCGGGGGGACTTAAAAAATTTTAATTTTATCGCTGCTGGACTAACAAGAAGTATGATATCACACATTTTTATTACAGTATGTTTATTAAAAATAGCTTGCCGCGTGACAAGGGGAAATATGAAGTAACAAGAAGTTTAATATGACACATTTTTTATAACACTATGTTTACGAAAAATAACATGACGTGTGATAAAGTCAGGGATGGAGTAGCAAGAAGTATGACATCAAACATTTTTTATAACAACATGCTTATGAAAAATAGCGTGACATGTGATAAGAGGAGAGATGGAGTTACAAGAAATACAAAAAAAAAAACACATTTTTTAATGGCAAAATGTTTACTAAAAATAGCGTGACATGTGACAAGAGGAAGGTAAGGGGAAGTACAATACTTTAACTAAGGCGATAAATAATTTAAACAGTAACATTATTTATTGACAACTCCTAAGGAATTTACAGCTGACTTTTGTAGCTGATAGAGTAACAAGAAATATGACATCACACGTTTTTATAACAATATGTTTGAGAAAAATAGCGTGTAATGTGACAAGGGGAGACAAGGGGTAATGTTAAGTGTGACACTTTGTGACAAGGAGGGAGAGGGGGTCATATCTTATATCTTATATAATTGAAAACTGAGCGTATGTATGTAACTATGTATGCAACTATGTATGTAACTATGTATGTATGTCCAAGTTACTTCTCCCGAACGACAGTGAAGTGACCATCGAACCAGGTATCGTTGGATTCGTAATCTTCCCGTCTTTATGTTTGGCTATTTAACATAATCCACCAAAAATAATTAGCGGAGATATCAATTAAAATTATTATTTATAATACTTAGATTTCGACATAAAATCTCTATTTTTCGAAGGCTTTAGTCCATTCAAATTATTATTCAGTGCTTCATCTCAATTTTCCGTAATAATACTTTTATTAAAATTTGTAGCGTGAAGAAAATCATTAAATGAAAGATTTTTTTTCCCTCGAATATGACCAAATAAAATTTCGGTTTTTGTTTTGAGGCTTTTAAAAGTTTCCCTTTTGGATATTTTTCTGCAATCTGCTGCAAAGTTTACTGTTTTTTTCAAGCCTGATTGTTGAACACGTATCACTTGACGTAATTTTTATTTTCGAGGTAGAGCCTGCAAAGCCGGGCAACGCAGCTATTATAATTAAAACAGTGATATCATTTATTGACTGCCCCGAAGGAATTTACAGATAACTGTTGTATCAGATGGAGTCACAAAAACTGTGTCACAGATTTTTTGTAACAATGTGTTTATGAAAAATAGCGTGACGTGTGACAAAGGGAAGGGAGGGTTAAGGTGAAGGTGTGACGCTTTGTGATAAAGGAGGGGAGGGGTAAAATATGTTGAAAACAGTAACATCATTTATTGACAAGCCCTAAAAAATTTACGAATAACTGCTGCAGCAGATCGTTTATTTCCATTTGATGATCCTCAGTATGCGTCAATATTTGACTAAGGTAGAAATGATTGTCAGTTTTTATCTTTTATTTATAACTAGCGGTACCCGCACGGCTTTGTCCGTAGTAGAAAATTAAAAGGTCATTTGGTTCGCTTGTATATTTACAAATAATGGATGATGAATTTCTCGCTAATTTGCTATGTTAACTTGCTCGCCCATCTTACGGATCCACGCTATAATAATCTAGTAATTTACTAGTTCACGTTATGATAATTTGCTCGGTAACATTTTCTTAAAATTGGTACAGAAAAAGAAAAATATCGAATTCTCGAAAAATCGCTTCGAGGTGCACCCCACCATGCTATAAACTAATTGTGTGCCAAACTTCATGAAAATTGACCGAACGATCTAGGCGCTCTGCGCGTCACAGACATCCAGACATCGAGACATGCAGACAGAGATCCAGACTTTCTGCTTCATTATAGGTAAAGATTTTATTCAAACATATTATATTCTTTATATTTCTATCTTTGTTTTGAGCGTTAATGTTTCTTTAAAAAAAGTATTTTCGTTGTTGAATGCCTCTTTTCAATAACAAATAACAGTTTGTATTCAATATCAAACGAAACTTAAAAAAGTGTTCAGCTGGAAACATTCCTTTTTGAAATGAACAAAACAAGAACAATAAAACAATGCGGTTCATATCTACTTGCGAAGACAAGTTACAACATACAGCTTATTATTTAAGCATTTTACTATAAATGAATACCTTCATGAAACTCCTGTAATTATGAAAAAAAAATAGTGAAATTATACTTTGCAAAATCCATTTTATGCTTTTTTTATTTTTATTTTTGTTTAAATGCTAATTTTTTAAACATCTCGGGGGGGGGGAGAATACGTTCTTGAAAATGTTCTTCAATTATTCCAGGAACAAAAAGTATTTTTGCTCAAATAAAAAAAGAACGATTTTGTATTTAAGTAAATCGATTATTCATTAAAATGCCATTATGAATGGCCATTACTCGAATTCGAGAATATTAAACGAGATAAAAATTTTATAACGATTCATAGAAAAGAGTAAAAGGGCATAATGAATAAAGTTTTGGCGTTTAAACTTCGAACTTCTTTTTCACAGAATCGATGGTTCAAGCAAAAAACTTTTCAGATTATTTTTTTCTCTGAGTAATTTAAATAACAGTTCAATGGTAAAAGAATTATTAGAGTATTTAATGTAAAAGACAACATTAAATAACTACTAAAACACTAATTATAATTATGCTTTCTAATACGATTAATTTTATTTATATAACGCATTTTCTCTGAAATACTAATAATGCAATGTGTACACTGGTTTTCCCATGCATTCTTTCCTAGTAGTGATCTAGTACTAGTTATTACGGTGCATTTATAGTAATATTAGTAGCGACTTTTTTCTTGTATAAAAAATTTAAAATTTTAAAAAACCCCGACTGAGTCACAACTGCAGAATCAAGAGGGAAAATATAAAATCCTTTTAAAAACCTTATATTATTAAAATTCAATGTCAAGTATTTTATTTGCTATTAAATAGAAACTAGCAGCAGATAAAAATTTTAAATCCTTGCGTTTTATTTCCTTGTCGGCCAACAATGACTTTGGTTATCAATCGCGTGAATAAAGGCTTAGTTGCTTTAAAAAAACGTTATAATTCGAATTCTATGAAACATGGAAGTTTCAAACACATACTATCAGACGCGGAAAAAAAATCTCTTTATTTTGGTATAAAATTTTAAAATTTTTAACAATGTTTTTACTACAAAAATCGCAAAAAACCTTTTAGAAGTTTTTAATTAATATCTTCGTTAATTAACGTCATCCAAAGATGCAACCTAGCTAAGAACACTCTAGATCAACTTTCCTTTCGAAAGATTTTTTTTTTTTTTTTTTTTCAAAATCGGTCCATTCGTTTAGGCGCTAGAGTGCCACAAACAGACACACAGATACACAGACACGTCAAACTTATAACCACATTCCTTTGTGTGTCGGGGGTTAATAAGAAAGCCTTTATCTTCTTCGTTTACTAGAAGTTAGTTTAACTATCTTAACACATCCTAGTTTTCATATCAAAACTAATTTTATTGAATAAAATTATGATAGTTAGAAAACTACGTCACTTATTTTCAAAAGAAGTGTTCTACTTTCCTAACGAATACTAAAGTTAAAAAAACTAGTTTATATTTTGAATTATGTCAACTAAAAACAGTACTTCCTCCAAACTAATGCATAAAGAAAATTCGATATTCATAAACTTTTCTTGACATAGAATGGCAACAGCTGCTCAGATATTTAAAATTAGATATAGAGCCTATTGAATATTCATGCTATCCAATGCTAGTCTATATTTTCTTTAAATTAAAACTTTCAGCAAGAAGTTATTATTTTTAGATTTCTTTAAAACATACTTCGTAATTTCAAAACCGCAGTTTTCAATTTGTTTTGTACTAAACTTAATTTTAAAACTTGCATCTTTGAACAGAAATCCTTCGTGGGAATCGTTTTAAATGTAACTTGTTTGATAAGAAGAAAAACAAAGTTATGTATTGTAACCTTTTATGTGTTTAGTTCGTAGAGGAATTAGGGGCAAAGTGAAATAGTTCAGATAACTTACCTTTTTCAGAACTAAAAAAGAAAACATTTGTTTCGAAAGTTACAGTAGATAATGAAATATTGCCTCAATATTATTGGCACTCGGAAGAAGATCTAAAAACAGCAAATTTGTAGGAAATGGGAAGGGAAGTAAACATTTTCAGCAAGTCAAAACTTTCACAACTGGCTCATTAACGCGAAGCTTGGGTTAATTTTCAGTAAAAATTAATTTGTTATTTATTGTAAAGTATTTGTGAGTAGTATCTTTATTAAAAGATCTCAAATCGTTGAAGGAACCTCGTACAATTGTTTGTGTAAGCCCTGAGTAGAATTCAAAGCACATGCGTAAAAATCAGCATCGGCACAGAGCTGGTAAACTCTAATTAGCAAAACGAAAACCGGCGTTTGTGGGCTAGCAACTTCTCTCCTAATTATAGAAGAATAAAAATTCAAAAAATAATGTAAAGCTAAAAAATGGAGCTTTCTATTGATATATAACATGACTTTTGGATTTCAGGGTTATTCACCATGACGGAACAATATTGTGAAGGATGATTTACCCCTGTAAACAGTATTTTCAGAAACTCCTGAAACACATAAACTTTAGTTTTAGTTTTTTCAAATTTTAAAAATTACTTGAATTTTTGTAATTTATATTTTTTAAAAAAAGAATATATTGTATCCTCGATTATCCCAACTGTCCAATATTTAGGTGTAAATTGCACCTCGTTAAAAATGTTTGTTGCCAATAAAAAAAATTGTGTTCAATATTTTTAAGTGTTTTATCAATGTGCAAAATGTTTTTCAAATCTGTTATTCACACTTGGGTAGGGTTACCTGTTATTGCAATTAAAATATCTTTTATTGCACTATTTGTCTATTAAAATAAGTAAATAATTTGTGTATATTGTGAAAAGGCCTGAACTTAATAAGTATTGAAATCATCATTGAAAACTTCACGTTTCATATCAAAGATCTATGATGCTGATTTTCGCAGACGAATGCAAACTTTACTCGCATAACATTGTTCCAACGACGCTTCCGTTTTGACAACTGACTGCGCCTTGTAGGCGCCCGCCCACAGGCTTCAATTCAATCACGTGATACTCAGGAACATGAGTCTGTACGCGCTAACTATCGGTAGCTTTTGTTAATACAGACAACAGGCATTTTTCAAACCAAAGAAAATTTATATTCGATGAGTGTTTTCGCGGTAGTAAAATTAGACTTATTTCATGTAGGCGCCCGCCAACATGCTTCATTTGAATCACGTGATACTACAGAACATGAGTCTGTACGGGCCAACTATCGGTATCTTTTGTTAATACAGACAACAGACTTTTTCATGCCCAAGATATCAACATTCCAATGAGTGGTTTCGCGACAGTGAAATTAGTCTTATTACTTATTGAACAGCTTATGTAACGATCACATTGAATCAATTTTATTCATCAGTTTTTTTAATTTAAAGTACGTAATGTAAATTCTTCGGAAGGGAGAATGTCAGATGGCCACTATTGAAACTTTTCGATTTTGGAGTGGCCACTACTGAATCAAATTTGAACTTTGGGGAAAAATGGGTAAAAATAACAAATTGAAATTCTGGCATTTTCAGAAAATGGGATGATTAAATGAAGAGTTAGGCTATGGTACGTTCACTGAATTTCAAAAGAGGTAATTAATGTTGCGACAGAATTGTGTAGACACACAGTTTAAAAATATACTTCACTGTGGCCACTACCATAGTGTTTTAAACCTTGAAGGGGCCAATACTAAAGTACTGGTTAGTACTGGTGTGTTTACCTTTAATAAATAGTTATTAAAGTTTCAAAAACTTAATTTTAAATCACGCATGTTGTTTCATGAGCACGAATAACATGAGATCATTAAATAATGCTACTTGCTTCAACTTCATTATAATACATTTTTCAAAACTAGTCGCTTCGACCAAAAAAGGGGACGTCTCTTTTCCGAGAACTTTCACTGAGTAGCAATAGAATCTTAAGAGTTGTCCCGAAGGAGGTAAGGGAAATAACTTTTTCCTCTTTTTAATTTTATTTTCGAATTTGCAAACAAGAACTTAGGCATATTCTAAAACTATTCCGGAAACAATTTCGCAAAGATTGAACGAATTCCCAATAGAATTCTTGTTTCCATTATTCCAAGTCCTGGTCTCAGTGTTTACTCATGCTCTTTCGCTATTTGCGTGACTTCAGTGCTTCTTTCAAAGGAGACTGCCTCTATTTCACTGAAATCTGTTTTTCTTTTTCTTGCGAAGACCGTATAATGAATTTGCTGGAAGAAGATACAAACTATATGCACGACAAAACTTTCTGGAAATTAAGATTAAAGAATTGTAATCAACGGTGAGACCTGATTTGCTACTAAAAAAGAAACCACCATAGATGGTTTAACTAAGTGAGTGCACCCGCCGAAATTGCCCAAGCAGCTCTTTTTTCAAATCTGAGTCGAACGGAATCCTTAGACACACAAAAAAAACCTTGAAATTACGCATATAGTACATTAGGGATGTGCCTTGATTGTTTAAATGGATTCAGCACATCTCAAAACTTGCAAATCTGCAAAAATTCGAAACTCTAAAATGTTCACAAATCCATTGCTTTACTTTATATACAGTGGACTCCCTCATTCTGAACTCTCATGGGACTGAACAAAAATGTTCAGATTATGGGGGCGCTCACTACAGAGGGAGACTGGATGATGCATGTGTTCTATTGCGTTAAGGGACTAAAGTAGTTAGTTTTCTCAGTGAGCTATACCAGTTACTGAGATAGAGGTGCTTAATTTTGGATTGGTAGCTAGTGCAACGTCTAGTTCAACTCAGTTGTACCTAAACTCTTGCATTTATTAATTTCCTTTTTAATTTAAAAAGTTCAATGAATAACAATAAAATGCTACAATACAGCTACCGGTACAATAACTGAAAAAAAAAGTTTTTTAAATCTGTTTTTGAATTGTGTTTTATCATGCAAGGTTAGTGTTATCATCCAAGTGAAAATGTTTCCGGGTGATTCTTCGCCTCATTTTGCTTAAAGGTAATCATACTTTAAAGGGTCTTGAATACAATTTAATACAATGGTTGAACTCTTGACATATAAGATAAATAAATACCTTTTTGCTGAAAAGTAAAGTAAGAAATAATAACGTCAAAAAAACACCAATTGCAGATTACTGCAATTTGTAATCTTCAGTAATCTGCAGTAATACTACTGCAGTACTGCAGTAATCTGCAATTTGTGCTTTTTTGACGTTCTTATTTCTTACATTTCTTTTCATATAGTTCAGTGGCAGAAATTTCAGCCTCATTTTGTTCAGCTAAATGGTTTTATGTGATGCAGTGAAATCCAAGAAAATAATTTTCCTTCTGCCTCTCTCCCTTTTCTTTTGAACGCCATTCAATCACTGGGATGAAATCGCGACTGAATTCCAGGTTTTCTAATTTGATTTATAGAAATTCCCGACTACCGATTGTGAACATGTTCAGTACATAGAAAGGTAATAATTAAACAGAGTAAAATTAGCGTTCATAATACTGGGCTGGACATATTATAGGGTATTCGGAGTACAGACAGGTCAACCTATGTTAAGTCTATGGAAATTCGCCGGGACCACTAGAATGTGTTCGGAATATCGGATTGTTCACATTAGAGAGTGTTCACTGTATTAAATATAGATGAAAGTAAAAAAGACAAAATTACTGAACAATTTTTAACCTAATTTGGGATATCATTGGGTTGTTAATCACAATTAAATACTTGATTTCTATGTTATCTTTCTCGAAACTTTTTGCCTAAGAAAACAATTTTGGATGAAACAAAAGAATTATTTCTGGTGAAAATAATACAAAAATTTGATTTTTTCAACCTTTTTTGCTTTTGAAAAGCAATATGTTACTTTCCCAGGAAACCGTAAAAATCGCAATACGATTATTTTCCGAACCTTTCCAAAAATAGGCCGAATTAGTCTGATAATACTTGTTCCTTATGTATGATATTCTTCAATGTTCCATTTCTTGACATGCGCCAGAATTCTCTTTGACATGCTATCACATGCATTTCGGAAATCTCTTATTTTGAAATCAAGCCCAGTAAAAACTTTTACGTTTGCCATATGGAAGCCGCTAGGAAAATGTCATGAAAGGATGGAGAAGCGGATTCCTTTCCTCCTCAAGTGTCTTTTTAGATTTGCAAACTAGAATCTGAACATATCCTAAAATCTTGTTTTTGAAAGCAATTTCCGTAGCACAGAATAGTTTCCTCTATCGGCTTCCTGTCCGTTGTTTTTTATTGTATTGTAACTTTTTTTTTTCCTCGCATTGCATATACGTTTATTCAGAGCATTGTTTGTGAGTTTTATGTTTTAAGGAAAAAGAAATTGGAAAACAAATAAGCGATTTTTTTCATTGTACATAGAAAATCGCATCACTTTTTAGTGTCAGTATTAGTAAGCATCATACATAGTTATAAAAGATAAGGGTTGTTTCCTCCTACAGTCCAGTAAAGGAAGGCCAAAATCAGAGACATCTACTTTGATATTTACTTGCTTGTTTGCTTAAACTGTGCGAGATGGAAATCGTAACTTTTGGCAGTGTTAGCAAATTAGCTAGAATTTCGGTTTTTGCAACATTATTTATTCCGATAGGATTTGAAGGGCGTAATAAAGCTACCATTCTTATAATGGGGTCGTTTCCAAAATTTTAAAAGTACTTTTTTCTGAAAGAGCATGCTTAAAAACATACGATTTGACCATTTTTTTTTAATTTGTTTAAGTGAATTAGTTTTAAAAAATTACTTGAACCGGTGAGCTTTCATTGTTTACGCTTCTGTCCGATGACATCACAAATGATGAAATGCCATTCAGTGTTGCCATTCACAAACCAAAATATTTAATTCGCATCTTTACTCACGTGTATTGGCAACGAAATGGTTGATAGCAAGCGTAGAGCGCAATTTTAATTCGCTTCTTGATTATCATAACGTGGAAACGTGGTAGAAACATGCGCCAAAGAGCGTCATTTGTGAAGTCACGAAGACTACGCCTTGTTTGAAAAATTGGACATTTTAAAAAATTAATTCAAAATAACTGTTGGGAAAATAAAAGTATTTTCTGGTTTTTTTTTTTTTTTTTTTTTTTTTTTTTTTTTTTTTTTGCTTATTTTATCAATTTTGGTGACAAAAAGTACTGCTTTTGACTGAAGGAAACAACCCCATTGTTAATTGGTTCCAACTGTGGTGTTCTATTCTGAAGATCGACCGGAATTTAAAGTTTGAACCATTTTGTACCAAGTTTTACTGCAATAAAGTCATTTTAAAGCATTTTGTGTCAAGCTTTCTGTGAGAAAAATCATTTCGAAACTTTTTGCTCCAAGCTTTCCGAGAGAAAAGCCATCTTGAAGCACTTCGTACGAAATTGTCCAAACGGGAAAAACTAAGTTCCACTTTTATCACGTGTAAATTATTTTTGAATAAATAAACAAAATTTCGAAAAATCAAGAACCAAAATCAAAATGTTACCTTTTCATCAGTTAAAATATCTATTTAGTGCTCGAAACATTAATCACTAAACAGAAGAAACTTTAATTAAATTCTAACTAAAGCTGTACAGTCTAGATTAAAGCTTCCAAGTGACATTTACTCTCGATCCAGGTATCAAAAGTGACAAAATTGTAAATTAGGTGGCGCTTTTCAGCAAACCGAATCACGCAGCAATCTTGGCGAAACTCAATTTCCACTTATCATCAGAGAATTCCAATTCGAACAAACTTAATTCAGCAGTTCTCCTTTTTGATTTTCTGCTTCGATGATTGTATTTAAATTACTCTGCAAGTACTCCCGTTCGCTTATTTCTGCGTGGCAGGCCCCTTATTATTGTAGAAATTTTCATGAAACTCTTGAAGTTTCTTGGAACTAAATTTATTTCAAGCACTGAATTTGAATGGAACTCAAATAAATTTCCTTTGGAATAAAATTTTTGAAGCAGGCTTCCTCTCTTAGGTGTTTGATTTTATTTTCTGTGCTTTAATATTCAACAGCATATCGAATATTCTTATTTAAAGGAAAGAAGAAAGGGAATTGTAAATGGTGTTTTATATTGAAAGAAAAATTAGATATAATACAATCATTATGCAGTTTTTGATATGTAAATTTGAGAGGCCATCGATCTCAAACGAAATTGAATTCCCGCCATGAATTTCTAGTACGGCGAAAGTAATTCCGTAGGAAATATTTCTTTTCTACTTTACCATAATATACAGGGTTCATGCTAAAGTTCAATGCCACCCCAAGAATTTCTGAATGGAAAGAGGTTTCTAAATCATAAAAGTGGTTTCTAGTAGGGGTGCGACATCGATGTCGATGTTTTGGAAACATCGATATTTTTGTCAATTTCGATGTTTTTGGACCATCGATGTTTTGATTTCGATGTTGATGTTTTTGCATTTTAACGAAAATTATTATAAAATTTGCTCTAATTTTCTCGCTAGGTAATTAAGTTTACTTATAGAGTTGCCATTTTTTTTTTTTTTTTTTTTTTTTTTTTTGGCACCCATTTTATAAGATCAATTTTTCTGTGCAGAGAATGATTTTTGGAAAGACTACAAGGTAGTAGAAGATAACTAGAGTGAGGAAGAGGTCAAAGTTATTGGGAGAACCTGACACTGGTAGTCTGGTGCAAGAACTTGCAGTCTATTTCAAGGCTCCAGTTCTTAAACTAAAGGAAAATCCTATTCGTTGCTACGGTGAAAATTATAACTTTAAAAATTCAGAGCTGGTAAAAGTTGCTTTAAGGTATTTGGTAGTGATGGCAACTTCTGTTCCATCGGAAAGAGATGTTTCTCTGACTGGTGGGATAGTCTGCGAAAAGAGAAATGCGCTTCTGGGGAACTAAGTAAACAAACTTCGTTCTCTTCAAACTGTAAAAGACCAATATTCGGGGTTACTTATCGATTTCTCCCACCAAGTCGTCCCTCTATTACTTACAATTTGTGTTTAATTATTAACTAACAGTACAACACATATTTCTTGCTCTTAAAAATAATTGTTTAGAATTAATTTTATATTTTTAAAATAATTAGCACAACTTTTTCTCATCATTCAACTGACGGTAAGTGCTATGATACATTTTTTCTGAGATTCTTTTTTGATGTAAATTTACTTTTAGTTTTACTCAGTTCGAAAATATTTCCTTATTACTATAACTAGTTTGTATTAATCGGTGCTTGTCCTATTATCAATTTTTGTCGTACTATAATACGAAGATGTTGCGAAAATATTCTTGTTAAATTATGTTCATGATTTGAGGTTCAGTATTTTTAATATATTCGTCGGGTACGTATTTTTTGTATTGCTTAAATTAGTGTAGTACATTCAAAAATAAATGTTATACATTGATAAAAAGATCGATGTTTTAAAACATCGATGTTTGGAAACATTGATGTTTTTTGATCGATGTATCAATACCATCGATGTTTTAATTTCTAACATCGATGTTTTAAAACATCGATGTTTTGCCATCGATGTCGCACCTCTAGTTCTAGGTATAGTACAGTTACCATGCGCAATGCAATGAATTGACTTACAGAGCCATCTGGTGGCAAAATTCGGTTAGAGTTATTGCATATAAAATATTTTTTTCTAATTGACTATAATAACAGGGCGAATAATTTCTGAGCAGCAAGAGCTATAGTCATAAAAATCGTGTTCTTGGAAGCGTAAAGTTGCTATGCGCCGCACAATGAAGTGGCTTACAGCGCCATCTGGTTGAAAAATTTGGAGTTGGAGTTCTCGTCGCAGAAACGGAACGAGATGCAGGAAGAAAGTGAACTACAAAGTCATTCAGCATCATTAATGTAAGAAAGAAAAGACATGTTGTTGAATGTTGAAATTAGTAGGCGTAAAATACATTCCAGACAGTGGTGTGACATCCATGTCGATATTTCCGAAATATCAATACTTTAGTGTCGATGTTTTTCTTAATATCGAAGTTTTGTGATCGATACAAAAAAATTCTGGAACGATAATGTTTATGCAAATACACGTAATGATAAAAACTGTATCATAATGCTATGCTTATCGAAGTCAAAACGCAATGAAGTCCAAGGCAGTGTGAAGACATCACCGTCTCTAGAACATTAAAAAAAAAAAAAAATCTTGAACTACTTACCGTATCGTTTTTTTTTTCCACAAATGATGTTCATATATGTTTTTCTATCTTATCAAAATAAAATTTAAAAATCGGATTCCCTATTTTCACCCATATTCTGTGATTCAATTCATTTGAAATTTCGTATGCTACCTTAGGCATGATAACAATGCAATGCTCTGTAATCAAATTAATTAATTGACTATTAATTATATTATTTTCTTCCTATTTTATTAATTTATTGTACAAGTTAGTACATAGCTTAGAAATGAAAAATCATATGAATCCAACTGGAGTTTGGAAAGTTAAGAAATAAAAAATTTTAAATGCCGATTTAATTTCACAACCAGCTCAATCGAAATTATTTTTATCTGTAAATAATTAAACAATACTGCTAATTTGAAAAAGAGAAATGTTTTTTGTTATGTTTAGAAGAATAAAATACATTTCTGTAAAATGAGGTGGGAAGCGTGAACTGTTTATTTTTTTGTTTGTTTTTGTTTCTTCTGTAAAATTTTCAAAACTTGATTGAGATGGTTTTGACAATAAACGCTTTAAATCTAATAATCAATTCGGATTATAAACAATTATTGCATATTAACAGTTTATGCTACATAAAATATCCAGTAATAACTCACGGTAAAAAATGCTTTCGTTTTTTCTAATATATATCTACTTTTTACATATGCAACAGTAAAAAAAAAAGTCTTCTTTTGAAAACTAGAGTCAATTCATCATGTATAATAGCAGATATTACCACATCAAAAGCATATTTGCATATGAATGAAAAATCTAAGAAACTACTGCGGGTAGCAGTAAGTTTGACAGTTTGTTTGCTTACTTTTCAAAAAAAAATCTGAGCCTTTTTATTAGTTTTCCACCAAAGTTATCTCAGAAAAAAGTCAATATTGTTATTAATCCCAACTGACGTTTTTGTCATACTAAAGAAAAATTCAATTTCCTTGTCAATGCTAGAAGAAAATGAAATGCAGAGTTTGGAGTTGATAGAAAATCTGTTTAAAATTTCACCCGAAGATGATTTAATATGAAATTCTATTCAAACGCCTTCGTATTAAACTCAATACTTTCTCTAAAATAGGCAGACGTTAATGTTGATTTTCATGACATTTCTATGGGTTGAAAAATATCAATATATGTTTCCTCTAACGACATTAAAAACTGAAAAAAAGGGTAGTTAATATTAAATGACATATATGTTACCGGCATTGCATGAATACCGACCTGTTATAGAACATGGGCTTTCAACCGGACTGAGAACAGAATTTGCTTAGCCGCGGAAAGACTACTAACTGGAAACAAACATTTTTTTAATCTGTAGATATATTGCCTTTTAAGCATCTATGCTTTTAAACATACGCGTCTATTTGTGTGTGCTTCTGTAACCTTATCACCTACAGACTAACAATGTCTATCAAGTCAATACTAGTACCATAGGATACAGGACATCGAGTGGCAGCCGTTCCACTCTTTCCCACCTCTATGAACCTTACCCAGTCGGAGATAGGAATTTATTAAAATTCCATCAAAATAATCAATCGATTGTAATCAGCAGCAGGTGGCGAACGGGAGCTGGCGAGCGAAGCGAGCGCTGTGGCAAACCTAATCGGGTATTGCTGTTTGTTATGAAGAACTTTATAACATCATTTCCAATGTATCACTGCTCTGCTCTTTCTCTGGTAGCTATAATTGTCGAGTATCCGTTCAACCGCAGAAAATTTACATGCTGTGAGAAACGCGAAAACTTTTGTTTGTTTTCCAGACTAGAAAAATTTTAAGAACATTTGCCATCCAAACTTGGATAAGAATTTAAAGAGATAAATGTTGAAATTTTGGTGCTACAAATAAGAATCTATATACGAGGGACGTTCAAAAAGTAAGTTCCGCTTTAACTCCCGAGAATTTTCTTGCAGCATTATTTTCAAACGCATTCAATCAAGAACCTTATCCAGATGCTATTACAGAATATCAGTCTTGCGTAGCGAAAAATCTCAAAAACATTCTTTGTTTTCTAACTATTTTCTCCAGAAATTCGAAAACAATTAAAAGCCGAATTGTCCTTTCATTTCTGAGAAACGGAAAACAATTACAAGGCAGTCATTAGCTATCTTTTTCACCGAGACAATCCTAGCGTGAATGATTTCCCACGGGCTGTCCAATATCTCAAATCGAACAGCATGTAGTATCAGGGACGTCTTGCTCTTAACAGTAATCTAATTTGATTGTCGAGACTGAGGCACTGCATTACTATGACAATCGGAGTTACATTTCACTCTTCTGTTCATACAATTGCGATTGTTTTCTTTTATTCTGACATCGGTATTTTTTTATAATTCAATTTCTGTGCGTT
Organism: Uloborus diversus; assembly: GCF_026930045.1. Taxonomy (NCBI): domain Eukaryota; kingdom Metazoa; phylum Arthropoda; class Arachnida; order Araneae; family Uloboridae; genus Uloborus; species Uloborus diversus. The sequence continues at coordinate 193,395,731 of NC_072732.1, read as the reverse complement.
TTGTGCAAGAATGATCTAAAATATCTATTACCGAAGTTAGAAGACGGGTGAAATGAAATATCTGTTAAAAAAAAAAGTGTCTAAGAAGGCAGTGTAATTGTGCAGCGTAGAGCTTAATTTTTTGTTTAGAAGAGTTGGAAAGTTGCGAAAAGAGAATTGCAATGGTTATTCCAGTTTTCTGATCTTATTCCATTTTAAATAAAGTGAACTTATTATTGGTATAAATCGTAAGGTGCGTAGGGGAAAGTTGTCTAAAACGTGGACGGCGCACAGTGGGGCGAAAACGCTTAGAAATAATTAAATCTTCAGGAGATTGAAGTATAGCCTGGAAATTTGGCAGACTTGTTTGTGTTACCAAGTAGTTGGATAGTATCAGTGGTGTTCCCATAGGGCATACTCCATATACACCGTAACTCTCAAACATTTTTTAGACATAAAGCGTATTCCCTCAAGTTTTAACAATTCATATTATTTATTTATTTATTTATTTATTTATTTATTTATTAAAAGCATTGCACGCTACAGAAAGGATCCAGTTACAGTGGCAACAATATAAAAAAGCAATTAAAAAAAACTATACATTTAACATATTAAAACATAAAGTTTTAAAATTGTAAAATGTTAAGTTAAAAATGTCTAAATCATGACAATAAATGTTAAAAAATGTGTAAAATTTAAAAACGCAAAAATTATCAACATAGTTCCGACTTCTACGCTGTAGCCACTAACTAGAACCAATACCACACTTGCAAATCCGTTGTTCAGTTTTTCTCTGCATACCACCCCTACATGAAAATGAACACTGGTGTGCAAAAATTAAGGACGAGACGGCTTTTTCAATATAACTTTGTACAAAAGCTTTTCAAATCAACACATTTAATACCGTAAGATCCCCAATAGTAAGGACATGCGTAATGTAAGCAACACTTACTAAAAGAGAAATCAGAGGGATAAAAAGAAGCTTTATTGAAAACGTAGCATGGAGCGCAATGCGACTGAAGGCCGAAACATCCCTGTGATGGGTGTCCAGCAAGAAACATCCGGTCTTTAGAAGGGGATATGATCTCCCCGACTGCTAGGCAGGTTTCACAGCGTCTGCCCATGCTGAGAATGAGGGTGTCAATGAGTTGTTGAGGCATTGCTGCCCATTCGTCTTGCAGCGCCAATCGAAGCTCCCGAATCGTTACTGGTGGTAAGGTACGAGCTGCCAAGCGTCTGCCTAGAAAATCCCTTACATACTCGATGGAATTGAGATCCGGAGATCGTGCCGGCCAATCCATACGTTCAATATCCTCACCCTCTAAGAGATGTTCGGCAGCTACTGTGCGATGACATGGTGCATTGTCGTCCATGAAAAGGAACTGCGGATCCATAGCGTCTCTAAAAAGACGCACTTATGGAAAAAGAATCTCGTTACAATAACGGGTCCCGTTGACTGAACCTGCGTCGAAGATGTGAAGGTCTGTACGACTACCAAGCATGATGCCTCCCCAAACGAGAACACCGCGTACCGCGACCTCCATACCTGTCCTTTTCAATGATGTTCGAGGGATGATTGCGGCTTCCCCGCTCTCTCCAGATTAGTATGCGATGAGAATCGCTACTCAGACTGAATCTGCTCTCATCTGTAAAGAGTACTCGTCCCCATTCATTGTCTCTCCAATTCCAATGTTCCCGGCACCACAGAAAACGCCTTCTCAGATGGGCCGGCGTTAGAGGTACACACCGTATAGGGCGTCGTGCAAACAGACCACCACCGTGCAGTTTTCTGGCCACGGTAAAACGCGATATCGGTCGTCCAGTCGCCTGTGTCGTGTGTGTCTAGCGATTTCTCCCGCTGTCTGCCGCCTGTTTCTTCTGGCCTGTAAGACAATATACCGGTCATCTGCGGGTGTGGTTCCTCGTGGACGACCACTACTGAACCCCTGGATAGCTGTTCCTGTAGTTTGAAATTGTCCCCAAAATCGTGAAACGATGCTGTGAGCAATTCCGAACTCTGCAGCCACACTTGTCCCACTGCGGCCTTCCTCCAACTTCCCAATGATTCGACCTCGGGTAAAAGCATCCAGATGCCGTCTAACAGATTGATTATTTGCCATTTCTCGCTGAGGCAGTAACTCGGTGTGATTTTAACTGCTATACGGCGTGCAATCTCTTTGCCAGAAATACTGATCTTACACCGACAACATGCTTTATACTACTCAGACACTCCCCCATTACGTCTGCCTGCATATCTGCGCATGTGCTACCGTACATCACCTTACTTAATCTCCTGATTGGTCTTTCTGTCCGCTCTGCCTCTTCGTTCAGCTGATATGCTAATTTTTCGACTTCGTCCTTAATTTTTGCACACCAGTGTATATTGAAGGCAAACAATTTTGTGGCATTTCTTTGTAAAGGAGGTAAGCAGTTATGTCTTTGGCTTTTGTTACGAGAGTAGTTGCTATCTGTAAAGATGTGTAAGCGCAAACCATCTTTTACACCTAATGGTATAAACAGTAAAGATGGAATAACAAATTGTTAAAAACTTCTGGTACGAGTTATGCGCTGATCCTCCATAAGTATTCGATGAATCTGGTTTCAAAAGGAAAGAAAGCCTGTAACCTTAGTGCTATTATCTGAATCAAAAGTTTCATCCACCATCACAGAACGAACAGCTGGTGTCATATATGAGGCAGTGAGAAGCAAAGAGATGTAAGTGGACATTTTCAAGTTTTGAATAAAACGTGTTTAAAGATAATATCCTAGGTAGACTTTCATTGATTTTCTTTTCTAAATCATGCTGCATAAAAGCAACTACCAGGTCTACTAGTACCATCTCTGGCCCCAAGATAGAGGAGAGGTTCAGCAACCATTTGTGCTGGTTATCTCCAAATTTTTAATTTTGCCACTTACATCCCTTGCTTCTCACTGCCTCATATGTAATAGATGGAAGATACCTGCTTGATCATATTTTTGGTAATGATCTGTAAGCTTCAAGGAAATATGCCAGCAATGAAGTGATAGGTCACTTGTAAGTATGGAAAAGCTAGTGTCATTTTTGATGGGTGCAAAGAAAGCACCACAGAAATATAATCTGCGTCCTATTACAACAACCAAGCCTTCTGCTCTAGAAGACTTTCTGCGTCTTAAATCTTTTGCTTGTTCTGATGGGTTCATTAGATATAGTGAATGTTTGAAAAGTAAAAAGTGGACTGAAGTGCTCAATTATATGCACAAACTGTGTTAGACATAGTTGCAACAATAACGATTTAGCTGAGGATCTAGATTCTAAAAAACATCTTGATAACGAAGACTTTTTGTTACAAGCTTAGGAGAAATCATTTGAAAGCAAAAAACAGTTTAGAGTAATTTTTCTGGCCATGTAATCAAACGTGCACCATCAGAGGGAGTGGGGGGGGAGGATAATATTTTAGTATATAATTTCATTTTGAGAGGTGAGCTACTGTTCTTATGGGGATGGACAGTCCTGATTTAATGCATTTTAGATTTGGATGAAATAATACTTCTACTTGAAATAAGGGGGGGGTGAGAATTTATTTTATTTGGCGGAGGGGGGTGCTGTAGCTTTGAGAGAAGGTGCACCATCGTTCTTGGAGTATGGACACATTTGATTTCTAACTTTAACTTAGCATAAAATAATGTTTCCATATGAAATGTATGGAGGGGGGTTCGGGGGTACTGCTTCGTTTTACGGGGATAGGGGGGCTTTGTAGCATTGGTGGGTTATGTCATCTCTCTTGGGAATCAAAAACCTTTAATTTCATGCTTTTAAATTTAGTATGACATAATATTCTCACTTTAAACTTACTCTAAAAATTCTGGAAAAATATCCAAAACAGCAATTTTTAGATGCCTCCCATTCCAAAACCCGACGCACAATGGTTTGGGACTTTTTACCTGTTCTTATTGGGAGGGTAATAAACAATTTGCACCAGGTTTAGCTTTTTTTTTTTTTTTTTTTTTTTTGCATGTTTGGGTCCGACCCCTATTTTTACTGTACTAATAATTTTAGTTTCCTCATCTGAATAAAACGAAACTAGCAAACAATTAGCAAGAAAATCTGAAAAGTCTTATTTTTTAAGAAAAGAATATGAAGCAAAATTAAAGAAACGAAATTATTACAATTCGAAGTTGGTCTTCTTGTTTGCTTGTCTCTCAAAATCTATTTATACTTGTTATAAATTATGTTACTTTGTTCACATGCTAAGGTGCGCTGCATATTCCCCATTGGCACACTGGTACTTGGCCCTTGAAGAAGATCGCGGTCTTGAATTTTGGCATTTCCTCGGCAATAATTAAATTTTCTGCAACCTCAACTCACAGAGCTCCTTCATTGATTTTTCAGAATACATAATTAGATTTTTTAATTATGCTTTTATTAAAAACTAATGTTTCAATTATGCTATTTTTCGTTCCAAGAAAAACTGAGAATACTTACTTAGCTTATGGATCAAAGAGATTTAAGAATAAGATGAATAAATGAAGACAGAAAAAGAAAAATGAAATCATGAAATTGTCTTTTAAAAGAAAAGTTTTTATGTTAACTAATGAAATTTAGAAATGCAATTAGTTGTAGCATAAGGTGGTCAGTCTAATAAGGTGGTCAGTTTTTGGCGGTATTGCTTTTTAAAACTGAGTCCCTGTGTTTGGTACAGCGAGAACAAAAAAAAAGAGAAAAGAAAAGAAAATTCGCTGTTCCACTTCACGCCTGATTATTGTTTTTATCTCAATATGACTACTGTGAGGTCTGGGAAATTTTTTTCTTTATGTGGGGCTGGAACTTTTTCCTCCGTGTTTTTGTTCCCAATTTAATTTACATAATTTCTCAAAAAAGTCGTGGCAACGGTGTAAAAAATACTTCGACTTTTGATTAATATTCGAATTAATGGTGTTGTATTCTTCATGCGAGTTGTTACGTGTTTTATTCCTTACGAGTGTAAACCTATTCTTGTTTTTTCTGCGAATTTACAGTCCACTATTAAAATAGAATTTTTTGTGATCTATGAACGAGTCATCATTTGGTGAGTTCGGTGCTTCATTTCTTCGTATCCATCACCCTGTTTAAAAGAAAATAATAATAATTTTATAAAACACTGGAAATTGAGTTGTAAAAGACTTCATTCGACAACTCGATAATATATCATAAAAAGTATACATTAGTTGTATAACAAATCCAATCATAAATTGAATTTTATTAAAACAAGTTTACATTTGGCAGTTTCTTTTACTGAAATATATATTTAACAGTTATTTCTAAACAATAAAAAAAATCTTCTTTTAATTTTGTACTCATATTAAAATTTCGTTGAAATAAATTACTTTTGATGTACATTTTAATTTTTGAAATTATCTGCTTGAAGATTGCATTGACACTTATATTTTCAATTAAATGCTTGCTTGTTGCTTGCATAAAATTAAAAAGTACATTTGTTTCCTCGCAGATCATTAAAAATTTATTCTCTGGAAAACGAATATGATCTTAGATGTTTTCATGGGGTTTTTATGCGAATTCTAATTTATTGTAAAAGTTTTTTCTCACTTTTTTTTTTTTTTTGTATTAACGATCTTTAAAAAATTGGAAGAAAAAGGAAAATACAAATATAGGATTGAAATGCGCACAAAACGCTTTTTTATCACCGTCAAGTTTCAGTGATTATAATTATTCTAAACACGAACACTAATTTTGTAAGAATTTTTATTGTTAACTTTTAAATCATCACACAGACTTCCCTTTTAACTTCTGTTTTAAAATCTGAGTCACTTTAAACATGCTTGCTTTACAATACTTGCAGTCAGTGCTGCAGTTGGAAGGGAGCGTGGGCATCTGCCTATCTATAAAAATAATTGATTTGTTTTCATAAAAATAATTCAAATTAAATGTAAATTTGCTTCAAACAACCTACTTTTGCAATTTAAAGATAGCATTAGGGGCTTTAACTGACTTTTTTTGGCCAGATAAAAATTCGTCAATCATGACAGCTATTATATAAAAATAGAGGTACTTTCCCCTTTAAAAAAAAAACCACGGTGCTGGTTGTAGTAATGTTAAAGATGATATTAATAAACTCTGCTCTCTCTGCAAATGTAAGCAAACATGGGTCTTCTTGTTTAGATAATAATCTTAATTATTAGAGCGATTTTATTTACATTAATATAATTTTCCAGATTTCAAATACAGTTTAATCTACTAAAAAATAAAATGTTCTCCGACATAAAACGTATAATGAGGCTTTCTAAACTAGAAAGCATAGGGTTTAAATCATATATCTGCCAAACAACTTTAAAATATTTAAGAATGTAATTGAGGTTTTGCAAATGATATATACTAAAAAATAAATGTTCTCCGAAATGAAATGTATAAAGAGGCTTTCTAAACTAAAAAGCATAGGATTTAAATAATATATTTGCAAAACAACTTGAAATTATTTAAGAATGTAATTGATGTTTCGCAAATGATATCGAACCATGTTAATTAAAAAAATAAATAAACAAATGAAATGAAATTTTAAAAAAATGAAACACCATAGAAATAAATCACACAAAATAAATTACCATACAAATACTAATAGACAATAACCAATATTAATCCAAAAACAATAATTTCTAATAAAGGTAACACTGACATTCTCCCCTTATTAGAAAGCAAAGAAAGTCTGAATTTAATCTTTCGCTATTTACATTGTCCTTCCAAATCACATTTTACCAACGAAAACTTTGCTTTCATCGTCATTTGTATTTTTTTGCGGTTTAAAAAACAAGCACTATAAAAAAAGGCAATATTTTCTATGTTTTCAATTTACTCATTTTTAAACTTATTCATAGATCACAAAACTGCTTCTACCTATGAAAAATACCTATTGAAGAGAAATACTTTACCCCTTTATTCATCTCTTTTTAAGAACGCACATTAGCATATCAAAGTATGTTTTTATATGAAAGAAAATCCACAAAAATTTTTACATTTTCAAAAGTTTCACAATATGACTTTTTTTTTTCTTTCAGAACGTAAAAAATGTTTCATTTGTTCAAAGCAAAAACTCTTTCAAATAAAAAGAAAAATCTTCCGCTTCGCTGTTAATCCCAGTGGATGGTTTTGTCGTAGGGGAAGAAAATCCAATTCCCTTGTCACTGGTGAAGGTGAATGAAAAACGAAACTTCCAAATGAAAGAAGATGTGTTTTAAATTTTAACAAGAGCTAAACCAAACACGGAATTTTTGTTTTAAGTTGTCTCAAAGTGTGCTTGTGAGTGGTTTTGGAATTATTTAGTTTTTCATTCTCGTAATCAGATAAGTGTCTGTCAGAGACGGCAAAAGGTGGCATTCCAAATTTTCTACCTCTGGAAAGTATGAAACATTAAACTATCTTTTATAGAAAATAAATAGTTTAAGAAGTAGTGTACCTATCATGAGTGACACCCGGGGCGGTGATTTGTGGTGTAACCCTCCTCCCCCCCCCCTGCAAACTCAAAAAAGGGGGGAAATAAAAAGATTTTTTTTAAATGTTTAAACATTAAAAACTGAAATTCTAAATTCCAATTTCAATTCAGCCCCCTCCGGAGGGTATCTTTGGACGCAAGCACTCTACCCCCCTCCCCCCTCCCGTGGCGATGTAACTGCGCTTGATAGAGTAAAGATAACCAAAAACAGGGGGGGATTTCTGAATTTAAATATTTCTGTTTTTCAAAAATTTGCAATTTCACTTTGGGCGTTGCCACCCAGATGAGTGAATCTAGGGGCGGATCTCCTCCTCCATCCTCCCCGCTGTAGCGAAGTAAATAAGTAAACGAATTACACAGTGCTGAAACGTAAAAATAAATAAAGCAAAGGTATAAATAAGCAAATTTTGAAAATAAAAGCTAACTCGCCTTTAGAGGTAACTTGAAACAATTTTTATAATGCGGAGTTATGTAGCTTTACAGATGATGCTTTTGTCGGATATATCTTCATCCGACAAACGGTTCACATAATTTACATTCATCCAATATAAACTCACTTTTTTTTTAACTAGTGGTACCCGCACGGCTTTGCCCATAATAGAAAAATTAAAAGGTCTTTTGGTTCGCCTGTATATTTACAAATAAGGTGTGGTGAATTTTCTCGCCAATTGGCTTGCACCCATGTTACGGTTCCACGTTATGATAATTTCGTATCTCGCCAATTGGCTTGTGCCCATGTTACGGTTCCACGTTATGATAATTTCGTAATTTACTCGTCCGTCTTATGATAATTTTGTTCTTAAAATTGGAATAAAAAAAGAACCACATCAAATTTTTGAAAAATCGCTTCGAGGTGCACACCCCCATGCTACAAACTAACTTTGTGCCAAATTTCATGAAAATCGGCAGAACGGTCTTGGCGCTATGCGCGTCACAGAGATATAGACATCCTACAGACATCCAGACATCCTCCGGAGAGGGAGACTTTCAGCTTTCTTATTAGTAAAGATAAAGATTAAAAATAAGTTTCTTATAACTGAGAGCCACCTTTGATTTTTTTGCAAATCTAATTTACAATTTAATAATCAGCAATTAAAAGCAAAAATTGGGTTACATTTTTAACAGATCTCGTATCCTCAAATATTTTAATACGCGCAAAACATTTATCATGTTATGTTTACAGTTGGTTTCTTTTGCTTAATTGAATTAATAGTGTATGGTTAAGGTTTGAAATCTTTTCTTTTAAATTATGAAATTTCAACTATGTGTCACTCTTGATGGTATCCTTCAGACGCCACCGCGTTCCAGTTATGTGAACTAATTTTGTACAAATTTTTTGGCAAGAAACAGTATTACATTTAGGTTTTAAGTAGCATGGTTTTTCAAAATTTTGAGATGTGCCACCACTCCTACCAGTGAATAATATAAAATTAAACAAATATGTAACAATTGAAAAAACTATAAAATTTTGGCGGAAAACCGGGACTTTTCCGGTCAAACCGGGACAGACCGGTCCAACTATATAGTTGGGGTAATCCTAACCTGGAGGCATCGTAACGCTGTCATTAGGATCTACGTAGCTTTCACAGCACTGCCAGGTTAGGTTTGCCACAACTTTAGTACGCAAGGGATCGCCAGTCCACTTTCCACAGAAAATCTTCGCTTTCAAATGAAAGCTCTCACAACTCTTTGCATGATTTATTGTAGTTTTAAAAAAAATAACAATTGACATAATAAAACACGTTTAATTAGAATTAAGTTTTCAGTCGTCTGCTTCTATGCACACATTTAACCGTAAAAACCAAGAAATAACAAGAAACTACCAGCGCAACGTATTGGATTATGAAAGAGGGGCAAGACTTGCAAGGAAACTAAATTACAGCCGACATAACATAGTCCTAATTTTTGCTTCGCTCTGAAAAATTAATTACACCTGCTATAAATTACATTATTTACTCAGAGCAGCACTCAGATTAAAAGATTTCCCCTGGCGAAGAAGGCTTTATACTCAGGAAATTTCACTGTGTCTCTCTGATTCATTCATCTTTGCTCTTGCCCTGCAATAATTAAATTTTCTGTAACACGCACTGCGCCATCTTATTGATTTTGCAATCTATTTGATTATTTTCTGTTTTTAATTTAGTTCTGATAAAAGCTAATTTTCCATCAATGCTAGTTTCTGCTCGCGATTCTCGCCAATACTACGTGGAAGACAGTGGTTCGTAAATGGATTATGTAATTTACAAGGTTCGATGCATTAGAAGTTGATGGAAAAAGTTCAGAACGCGGCCAAACTAATAGCAGCAAGTTCTGTCAGCGGTGTTAATCAATGGAACGAACTGCTTTTTGTTTTTATAGTCGAAGTATTAAAGAAAACCGTGTTATTTCTTAAGTTTCTTAGTAATTAGTTTAGGTTTTTTTTTCCCCCTATTGAACTTCTCAGTACCCTGAGCAACAATTGCTTATGCTACCAAAAAACCATGTTTCGTTTTTCTCATATTTTCACTACCCCTGGAAATGTGTATATGTGTGTGTGTGTGTGAGAGAGAGAGAGAGAGAGAGAGAGAAATAGTACGAGTAAAGAACATTCGTCACATTGAACGAAAATAAATAAATTTGAAAAATCTATAATTACAGCGTAGATCATATGCACTGAAAAAAAACTCTAAAATAGGTTTGCAGATGTGCACTAAAAGTACAAAAAATATGCTCTAATGCAGTGATGAATCTTTTACCTGTAGAAACAAAAATTGTCCCTATATTAGGGAGCTATGAACGCTCTTGCTATTTTTCAAATTTATTAATAAGGTGAGAATTACGTATTAAAACAATTATTCATACAGAAAATGGTGTGCACATTATTGGATTTTACTACAATGAATCACAATTTATTCTTCAAGATTTTCTCCAACTAGGCTTTACGATTGTTATTTCATGTAATTTCTAAAGATTTTTTTTCTTTTCTCCTTGACTGCTAGAAGCGGCAGTATTAATTTCCACGAAATGAAATTGGTTTCCATTAGTCATCCGATGTTTCTTTCTTGGAGAAGACAAAATGTCTTTTTGGTTTTATTAAAATTTAAAAACTCTAAAATCAAGTAAAAAAATAAAGTAATACGTATTTATACTATTTATACTAAAATGTTGCCGTATTTATGCAATTATATACATTAACGTCCAAAAGAACTAAAAATTTGCATTTGCATATGCGCATAAACATTTGCGTATAATCAGGACTCAAGTTAGGTCTCCGGCACTCTAACGTAGAAGTTTCGCTTAATATGCCGAAAGTTGCGGGTTCGATTCCCGCCGGTGCCCTGGCTGTTATTTCCTCTGTTGTGCTGTTGTCTTACCTGTTAATAAAGAAGTTCAACCTTTCGAGGCAATGGCACCAATCTTTCCGTAGTAGTTAATTACGGATACGCCAACAACATCAACAGGGCCAAGTAATATTGAAATGCAATCAAAGAAAAACAGGGTGAGTTCCCTTTTATCTGAATTTTGAATCCGACTGCTTTTGGTTGAATCGTAATCATATTTTTATAAACAAAATGCTGATCAACTAAACCCTCGTTCAACACGAACAATACCACCCATTCAACGGGGAAATTGTAGATGCTGCAAATGTTGACGATAAAACGGTCAATTTTTAAGTGTATTTCCGCTATCACTACTCATGTAACATATTATGAAATCAAATATCGTACTAATTCCTAATATGCAAGAGCAGACTCTAAATTTTTATTTACTGAAAAAGTTTTACAGACAGAAACTTGCCAACAAACTCACTCAGGAACCCTTTGCTACACTTTCTACCAGGAGATAAACTGAAGCTCAATCCTTCCTTTTCGTCGAGTACCCGTTCTATTGTCTACGCAATCAGCGAAAAACAAGGATTGCGCGCATTAATTTATCTCCACTCCGTGAAAAGCAAGGATTGTACTTTGATTTAACTGAACAGTCCGCAAAAAACAAGGATTGTGCATTAATTTATCTGCACAGTTCATGGAAAATAAAACGCACATTGTTTTGTCTACTGTACTGTCTGACCACGGATTGTATGGAAAGACAAACATCCGTTTTACAGCCGAAAATGGACAAATCTATTATTTTTTACCGATGTCAGCTTTTGCAGAAGCAGAGTCTCATTCAAATAAGCGGAATACACGCATCAAATTTTTACTTTTCCCCCTTATTCACATAGATTTGTCTTATCTGAATGTTTTATAATTCCATGCAATCCGTGGTTGGACAATAAAATACCGCCACCCGGCTCCTGATCTCATAAGTAAATTACAAAGCTTCACTTAATAAAATAAAATCAAAGAAATCAAACAAAACCAAGGCAAACGTTAAATCAATTAATCTTACAGAAATTCTATCTGAGTGCATCAATACTATTTATATAAAAAAAAAAGCCCTGTAATCGTTTCGCAGCAAAAACAAAATTAGTTTGTTTTTCAATTTGTAAGCAACTAGGAACAGTCATTTCTTTATCATTTCAGAATTTTACATTTCATTTTATTAATGATAAAATATTTGGGGAGGTTTCTGAAAATATTGGACCAGTATTCATATTACTCTACTGGCCATTAAAATTGCTGCACCAAGAAGGTGACGTGCTGCACACTTGAAATTTACACGACATGAGGAAAATGATGACTACGATATGCAAATGGTTAAATTTTCAACGCATCCATGTAAAACAGACGGTAGTAGCACTAAATTTAGTAGCAGGTTAATTGCACACAAATTGCATTTGAGCATTGTTTTCTTAGGAAAAACCTGTTACATTTTATCGTTGTATGAAAGACAAATATTCGCCTCAGAGCAACAGTGAAACATCTAATCCCAGTAATAACACTAAGATATCCTATTGTTGCTACGAGGCGACGAAATGCTTATTAGCTGTACGTATTTAACTTTGATAGAGATTGAATCGTGAGCTATTGAGATTGCGGTTTACATTGAATCAAGGTATTGCAGCTGCCGTCTGTCAAGATCCTATGTCTGTCTGCCGAATATAGAATCGTAGAGTTCAGATGGTCATAAGGAACGCCGTGCTGTACTTCAGAGGTCCACTGTTACTAATAACGGAAGTAATGACCTTTAATGGATCGTAAAGAAAACGTCGCGACCCTTCAGTTAAAACGAGCTGATGTGTGCATCACATGACTTTTTTTACACCAACTTAATTTATTTCCCCATTATGGCAATTTTAATGTGGTTCAATAGTTTACTCTCTAAAGATTACTAACAGTGGCCAAATTGAAACAGATTTTTAAAAAAACCGCCAAATTTGTCGCCAGTTTGGCGACCAAACTTGGCGACTTAAAGACTGGCGATAAATCGCCAAGTGTCCGCCAAATTATAACACCACTTGAGTTTACATCGACATTAACAATGATTTCCCCCAAAAAGGGGTAAAAGACCCCTTTAGAAACACCCGAATGCAACCAAAAGGGGAGGTGCACAACTAGACCCCACTAGGAGTCTACGTACCAAATTTCAACTTTCTATAACATACCGTTCTTGAGTTATGCGACATACATACACATACGCACATACATACGTACATACAGACGTCACGAGAAAACTCGTTGTAATTAATTCGCGGATCCTCAAAATGGATATTTCTGGTGTCTGTACGTTCCTAGGCAAATATCCATGTGTAGTCGGGTTGAAAAAAAAAACTCAACATTCATCGGGGGTAAGCAAAATGGAAATTAAGACCGATTTTTGAGTGAATTTTTTTTCGTGAAAACAATACTTCCTTTTTTGTTAAAGGAAGTAAAAAGATGTCACTTACAAAATAACAAGAGCCTACACGAACAATTTTACAGCATTCGGAGCAGCATGGAATGTCAGCTTGACGGCTATAGCTTCACCCTATTTCTTATGAATGTGTTGAAAATCTAGTTATTTGCACATCACAACATTGTCTGTCCTTCGTGCAAATTCCAAGTGAGAAGCGCGTCACCTCCTTGTAGCAACTTTAATACTCAGTAGTGTATTTATAAAGTCTACTTAAAATCATTTTAAAACTTTCTCAAAACGGTTTCGAGGAAAGTTGCTGATAATAAAACATTTAAATATTCAATATTACCATGTTCAAAACGAAGGAGTGCTGAAAACAATAACTAATCATTAAATATATATACTTTGTTTTAGTGCGATGCCGTTGCAAATATCTTATTTTCTTTATTTCAATAAAATCAAAACTTCTTTTTAAAAAAACTTGAAACCAAAACTAAAATTAATAATTTTAAAGTATCTGTTTGGTTTATTGAATTCACTTTCATTGACTAGTAACAAATATCTTATTATACAACTGCCTCTTATCTTTTTCAAATATCACATGAATAAAAATTTCTGGATTGTAAATTCAACTCATCAGAAGTTCCACTCATGTGGAAATAAAATTTTAAGCTTAAAATGTTTCAAATAGTTTTTCTCCCAACTAGTCAAAAAAAAGAAAAAAAACTTTCTATTCCCACAAGTGCTTTCAAAATTCTTTCGATTTTCAATGATCTGGGATAAAATGAAATGAAGTCAGAGACAGTTATTAACTTATTTTTCTAAAGTAAAAGCAAAACGATATAAATAGTTAAAGTTTTATATGAAAAAAGTAAGGAACGCGCAGAAATGTTTCTAATTTTTCTTCCTTTTCGATAACTGTCTCTAATCACATATTTAACAGAGAGGAATGCATTTGTCATTTTTACTTCCTTTTACAAAAAAGGCAGTATTGTATTCGCAAAAAAAAAATTTAACCCAAAAATCGGCCTTAAATTCCATTTTTTTTTCAACCCGACCACACGTGGATATGTGCCTAGGAACGTAAGACACCCGAAATATCCATTTTGACGACCCCCGAGTTAATTACAACGAATTTTCTCGTGACGTCCGTATGTACGTATGTATGTGCGTATGTATGTCACATAACTCAAAAACGGTATGCCCTAGGAAGTTGAAATTTGGTACGTAGACTCCTAATGGGGTCAAGTTATGCACCTTCTCTTTTGGTTGTATTCTGATGTTCCTAAGGAGGTCTTTTGCCCCTTTTGGGGAGGAAATCATTGTTAATTTCGATGTAAACTCAAGTGGTGTTATAATATGTCGGACACTTGGCGATGTATCGCCAGTCTTTTGGTCGCCAAGTTTTGTCGCTAACTTGGCGACGAATTTGGCGATTTTTTTTTTAATTTGGTTTCAGTTTGGCCACTGTTGGCGATATTTAGAGAGTAAACAATTGAATCACATTAAAATTGCCAATAATGTGGAAATGACATTAAATTGGAGTAAAAGGAAGTCATGTGATGCACACATCAGCTCGTTATTGCCATATTTTGAATATTCTAAACAAGTATTTATTCGAACTACATTGGAGACAGCTCAACTTAGTCTCCTTTACAATGTAAAAAATAAATTATCTCACACAATACTTGTTGAGAGATTCCTCGTTATAATAATTTTATTGTATTTTACTAGTGAAATGCGTAATTGAAATTGTTTTTTTTTAGTTTTTGTTTTCTGAGAGCTGGCAACAAAATATCTTTAGAATGTGCGTGCGAAAAGAGTTTTGATTATTAGAGTTGAAAAATGTTAGTTTGGATGGCGTATTTTGAGTATTGAGAAGCGAGAAACACTTGAGAGATTTTATAAAATGAAATAGTGAGTTATTGAGTTTCATTTTGAGTTATTGAGTTTTATTTTCGAGTTTTGAGCATTAGTTAGGCAAATTTGCCATGAAATTATGTATTGTGTAAATATTTTCTTGTTATGTGCTGTGTCCTGTGAATAAATGTATTTGTGCGATATGTGTTACGAGTGTACTGATTCGAAGTCCGATTAGAGTTTTTCGGACATCTGGCGTCCGTGGACAGGACTCTTTTGTCTGTTTGAATAAAATAAATTTAATTTTCGTGCTGCGAGAAAAAAAATGGATGAACTTAAGAAAAATAGGACACAGTACAGGAGATTATTTACGAAAGCTTGCAACGAATTTGATGCAGAAGAAGCTTGGTTAAGTGATGGAGATAAATTACTTAAACTTAAAGTAATTGAAGAAAAGGCACTTTTAATGATTGAGACTGAATACAATATTAGAAATCATCTTTGCGATGAAAATATTTCAGAAACAGAATGTGATGCTGATTTCGATCAATCTGAGATTTATATTGATCGTTGGCGCGTTTTAGGACAAAAACTCAAAAAACTTTCATTATGTGAAAAAGAAGATTCTGCTTCGGTTTCAAGTGCAAATACGTCTCAGAAAAACACTCTGTTACGGTATCCTAAGATACGGCTCCCGTCATTCAATGGAGATATAAGAAACTGGCTCGGATTTTGGGGACAGTTTCAAAAGATCGATAAAGACCCCAATTTGGACCTACATGACAAGTTTTCTTATTTGTCACAAAGTATGGTTAAAGGTAGCATTGCTGAGGATTTAATCAAAAGTTTCCCGCCTGGAGGAGATAGCTATGAAAAAGCATTAAATCAGCTAAAGAGTAGATTTGGAAAAGAAGAATTGCTGATACAGATCTATGTAAGAGATCTATTAGCATTAGTTCTTCAGAGAGAAAGTGCTCAAACCAAATCTCTTCGAGTGTTATACGACTTATTAGAGACTATAAATTGAGGGCATTAGAGTCTCTAGGAGTAACTAGAGACAAATATGCTTGTATGTTATTTCCACTAATTGAATCATCACTTCCACAAGAAACTTTGAGAGCTTGGGAACGATGCCGAGCAACAAACCGGAGAACGCGAGATGTAGCCACAGAAAATGAATTGAGTTCACAGTTTGAAGAAAAGAACGACTTGAGATCAATTTTGGATTTTCTACAAGATGAGGTAGAGGCTGAAGAAAGAATAATTTTGGCTTCTCAGTCATTCGATTGTCCTAAAGTGAAATCTACTTCTCGAGAGGACAATAAGTTACATATTGAAAAGAAAAATGGTAATAAATTAAAGTTTGGGAATAGAGCTCAAGTAGCAACAGCAGCTGATCTTTTTACTGCATCGCGGGAACAGAAACTGTGTATTTTTTGCGGCAATCACCATGATTCGAATGATTGCATAAAAGCAAGGAAAATACCGCTTAAAGAGAGAGAATTACTAGTTGGAAAATCTCACTGCTGTTTTCTATGTCTCAAAAAACAGGACATCAAGTTCGTCAATGCAATGTGAAAGCTGGATGTGCTAATTGTGGAAGAAGACATCATATTTTGCTGTGCAGAAGTGGCCAACCGCATTTACCTTCGTCTTCTGAAAGAGTTGTTGCATTAGAAGAAACTCCAAAGCAAGATTCAGCTCTCGCAAACATTTCAATGTCACCAAAAGTGATGTTGCAAACCCTAATAGTAATCATAAGAGGAAACGGAAAGAGCTGTAAAGCGAGAGCAATTTTTGATTCTGCATCCCAGAGGTCATACATTCTAAAGGATACGGCAAAGGAGATGAAGTACGAAGCCCTGGGTTCAGAGTGTCTCAAACATGCACTTTTCGGAGGAAAAAATTCTGGTGTGTGTAAACATGAAGTTTTTAAATTGTATTTAACTAGTGCTAACGGTAATTATAACTGCAATTTTGACGTTTTGAGTCAACCAGTCATATGTGAAACAAAGCCACCTACAAATGAACTCTGTATAAAAGAACTCTGTGACTTAAATATTCATATTGAGGATGATAGAAGAGCCCCTATTGAAATTTTGATAGGAGCAGACGTTGCGGGAAAACTGATGACAGGTGGTTATAAATTACTTCCTAGTGGCCTTGCCGCAATTGAAACTAAACTAGGTGGACATTAATGGGGAAGAACTCTAGTTTAGAATCTCGAGAAAGCACTGCATTACTTGTAACGAGTATGATTTGTAATGATACTTGTATATCAAACTTGTGGTCACTGGAAACGATCGGTATACTGGATCCATCTGAGAAGAAAACGCAAGATGAATTGCATGCAGCAGCTAAAGAAGATTTCTTGAGAACTGTTAGAATAGACGATGAAGGAAGGTTTATCGTTGATTTGCCTTGGTTGAGTGAACATCCCCCTCTGCCTGAAAATTTTGAATTGGCTTTGAAGAGACTGAACAACACAGTAAAGAACTTAAAAGCGAAAAATCTGTATGAGGATTATGACCTGGTTTTCAAAGAATGGGAAAAGGAGGGAATAATTGAAGAGGTTCCTTATAATGAAATTCAAGAACCATTGCTTTATTTACCACATCGGCCTGTTGTCAAGGAAAATAGTACGACTCGCATTAGGCCAGTATTCGATGCTTCCGCTAAGTCGAGATCTTCACCAAGTCTAAATGACTGCCTTGAAAAGGGTATGAACCTTATTGAATTCATTCCATCAATATTAACACGCTTTCGTATGTATAAAATAGGGGTTACTGCTGATATATGTAAAGCGTTTCTGCAAATCCGTTTATCTGAAAGGGACAAAAATTATCTGAGATTCCTCTGGTACAACGATAAGTCTGAGCTAAAGTATTTCAGGCACTGTCGTGTAATATTCGGTGCTTCGTGTAGCCCTTTTTTACTCGGATCTGTGGTTCAGTATCATTTAGAATCATCCCCAGAAGAGGCACGAGCTGAGTCTTCGAAATATCCCGTTGAAACTGTAGAAGAACTTGCTAACAGTTTTTATGTGGACAATTGTCTTGTTAGCGTAAAGGATGAAGCTCAGTTGCATAAATTTATGCAAGCGGCTACAGAAATATTAATGGAGAGAAAATTTGAATTACGAGGGTGGGAGTACTCAGATTCCCGCTGTCAAGTTTCAAAACCCACGAATGTGCTAGGAATGATGTGGGACCGTGGAAATGATATCCTCAGTTTAAAGTTATCACATGATACTGATGCCTCTTCGATGAAAATTTCTAAGAGGCCAATTTTATCTGCTGCACATAAAACGTTTGATCCTATAGGCATAGCCTGTCCGGTTACTTTACTGCCAAAACTTTTGCTGCAGAGGTTATGGGAATGCAAATTAACATGGGATCAAGAAGTAGATACAAATACTGAAGAAGAATTCTTGAAATGGTTGAAAAATTTGGAGACTTTGAAAGAATTGAAGATAACTAGATGGTTGCAATGCGAATACGTAATTGATAGTTTACATTTTTTCTGCGACGCTAGTAAGTCTGCCTATTCAGCTGTTGTTTTTATAAAAATTTGTTTGAATGATTCAGTAGCTGTTCATCTGCTAAGAGCCAAATCTCGGATTGCACCTTGTGGAAAGAAAGAGACGACTATAGCAAGATTAGAGCTTCTTGGAGCCACAATTTTAGCACGTCTTTCTGTAGAAGTTCTGAAAGAATTCAAAAAAGAGAAAATTGTGTTTTGGACTGATTCTACTACAGTTCTTTCATGGTTGAGAAGAGAAGGGCCGTGGGGAGTCTTTGTACAAAACCGAGTGCAGGAAATTAGATCCTTGACTCCTTTGAATGCATGGCGGTTCGTACTAGGATCACTAAATCCAGCAGATCTTCCGAGTAGAGGTTGCTCTGCTAGCCAACTTCTTTCATCAAAATGGTGGGAAGGTCCGCAATGGTTGTATTTCCCATCGGAAGAATGGCCTAAAGACGAAATTTGTGCTGATGAAGAAGAAATTTTAAGTGAAAGAAAGAGAGGCGTGGTATCATCTATGGTCAACGTGCAATGCACAGATAACATTGTAAGTGACCGATTTTCAAGTTATACGAAGACAATCAGAACAATTGGATGGATCTATAGATTTTATCACAATATTTCCAGTCAGAATAAGATAATAGGAGAGTTGACAACTGATGAGTACAACAGAGCTGAAATTGCACTTATGAGGCAAATACAGTCAGAGCAATTTCATGAAGATAATCGTTTGCAGAAGCTGCAAACATTCAAAGATAAGGATGGATTACTACGATTACAAACAAGATTGTTTGATTGTGAGGAAACAGAAGAGTTTAAGAGTCCTATTCTGTTACCTTCAAAACATAAAGCGGTATTGAAAATGGTGACTGAAGAACATAAAAAATCTTTCCACGCAGGACTGTCTACTTTATTAGTGCGATTAAGAGAAAAATATTGGATATTAGGCGTCAGGAAGTTAGCTAAGCAAGTGATTTCTAACTGTGTTATATGTAAACGCCATACAGCTAAACCTCTGGAAGTGCCATTCGCCCCATTACCAAGAGACAGAGTCACCCATGCAGGTGTTTTTGAAGTTTCCGGGGCTAATTATGCCGGGCCTTTGTATTTGCGATCAGGAATAAAGGCCTGGGTCATTTTATTTACATGTGCGGTCTACCGAGCTGTACATTTTGAGCTAGTTAAGTCAATGTCAACAGAGTCATTCATCTTAGCATTAAGACGATTCGTAGCTCGAAGAGGAAGAATTGCTGTTCACTACACCGACAACGGCATGAGTTTTGTTGGAACGAACAATGTGCTAAAGACACTCGACTGGAATAAAATAAGCTCTTATTCTACCACAAGACAGATTTCTTGGAAGTTCATTCCACCAACCGCTGCCTGGTGGGGTGGTTGGTGGGAGCGCATGGTTGGGATGCTGAAAGGCCTTTTAAGAAGAATGCTAGGTAAATTTTCTGTTAACTACGAGGAGCTTTCAACAATATTATGCGACTGAAGCAATCATCAACTCGAGACCGTTGACATACATATCAAGTTCACCAGATCAACTGATGCCCTTAACTCCGGCTATGTTTCTGGTAAGCGACAACTGCACCAAGATTGAAAATGCTGATCTAGATGTGGTAAACAGAACCTTGTTGACAAGAAGGTCCAAATATCTACAGAAATTAAGAGAAGACTTACGACAAAGATTTAGAAATGAATGTTTTGCACTTCTAATTAACCAAGGCTATAGGAAAGTTAACTCATTAGAAGTTGGTGATATCGTTTTAATAGGGAGTGACGGATCCAAGCGTAATGACTGGCCTCTTGGAGTAGTAATAAAAATCTATCCTGGAGCAGATGGCCATTCCAGAGTAGCCAGAGTAAAGACACAACAAAGAGAGAGACTGCGGCCATTTCAAAGGCTATATCCCTTAGAACTATCTGCGACTGAAGTTAGTTCTTTGAAATTACCTTCGCTGGTCAAAGAGACCTCTGCAGAAACAACCTTTTTCTCAGGAACGAGAAAAGAGCCTGGGATACCTTCAGACGTGTTTGTGGGAGAAGAAACATCAAACAACACTCGGCCCCTTTTGAAAGAAACCAGATATGGGAGAAAGATTAGAGTACCTGAACGTTTAAAGCTGTAAAACTCTGTTTCATTTGAACTGTTATAATTTCTTTGATCTAATTGATATTTCGTAGGTTTTGTGTCGCAATACAAATTAGTAAATTTCATATTGCAAGGTGGGAGAATGTTGAGAGATTCCTCGTTATAATAATTTTATTGTATTTTACTAGTGAAATGCGTAATTGAAATTGTTTTATTTAGTTTTTGTTTTCTGAGAGCTGGCAACAAAATATCTTTAGAATGTGCGTGCGAAAAGAGTTTTGATGATTAGAGTTGAAAAATGTTAGTTTGGATGGCGTATTTTGAGTATTGAGAAGCGAGAAACACTTGAGAGATTTTATAAAATGAAATAGTGAGTTATTGAGTTTCATTTTGAGTTATTGAGTTTTATTTTCGAGTTTTGAGCATTAGTTAGGCAAATTTGCCATGAAATTATGTATTGTGTAAATATTTTCTTGTTATGTGCTGTGTCCTGTGAATAAATGTATTTGTGCGATATGTGTTACGAGTGTACTGATTCGAAGTCCGATTAGAGTTTTTCGGACAATACTAGTAACCGTAACTGATATAATTGAAATACTCATAATTTTTCTTATTTGATCCTTCTGCGTAAAATGTATATGAAAGAAAGTATTATTGTCGTGAAGTTCAGACAGTTAAATGTTGGAGTATCAACAGTTTTTTACCTTCAAAGCATGGTGAGTAGGGTGATTCAAAAATACATGTAAAAAAAGTTTCCACTAGATAACAGGATACTTCTCAATATTTTTAGACTTGTGGATAGCAATATACTGGAAGAATGTTAGCTTCTTATTTCAATTGAAAGAGGGTGCTCCCCCCCCCCACTTCATAAGTATGGGGAGGGGGCTTAAAAAAATACATGGAACTGAAAAAACAATGCTACATATTATAATATACACGAGTAATATGCATGTACATTGCAATAAAATAATTATCAAAAAAAAACACCTGAGGAAATTTAATGTTTCTAAATTTTTGACATTTTCTATGCTACGGTTAATGTTACATTAAAGGGTTATTGAGCACCCTCTAAAAGTTTGAGTAAGAAGCTAAAACTTTTACAGCATAATACTATTAGTAGGGAAAGGTCGTTTAGTATCGGACAGCGTGTAGTATCGGACAAGGGCTGCTTCTTAATTCCCCCGCCAGGGGCAGCCCGTACTGGGTCAACATAGTGTGCCGTATTGGCGAAGAAAGCCACAGACGCCATATTGGTTCAAATCAATCGTTCGTTCTGGGGTGCAAAGCTAGTTGTTTGTTTGTTGAGAGAATTGCAGTGCACGAACTTAACTTCTGGGGCATATATTTACACGTAGAGTAAGTTATATTAGTTCATTGTAATACCTTTAGACTGATAGTATATTAATCTAAGTATTATGAGCTATAAAAGTGTCTAGCTTAAGTAATAACCTAGTGGTAGTTAAACAATTGTAGCTTTACAGTCGGGTTGTATCGGACAAACCAATTTCGGGTTGTATCGGACAAAGTTACTGGCACCAAAATAAAATACTGACGGTGTTTTTCTTTGTCCAACAGGTTGAAATGGAAAAATCACGACATAAATGGGATGAGAAATAAATATGAAAGAAGCCATTGAAAAAGTTGGACTTAATAAAATGACAATTAGAGAAGCTAGTGAAAGATATTTAGTCCCAAAAAGTACCCTTTAGCCCCAAAAGTACTTTGGGTGATAGGATCAAAGCTTTTCATTTTTGGACTTGTGTTACTATTCTAAGTAACCAACTACTTTGTTCCTTTCATTTTTTGCACATTAAAATGTTATTTCTGAACTATTTGTTTTTATCTCAACATTTTAATGTTTTGTCCGATACAACCCTCCAAAATTTAAAATTGGCCGAAAATAGAGTTTGACAAAACTTTGCTTAAAAACTACGACTCCATGTTTTTTTAACCAAAGTTTACAATTTATGTTTGGTAACTTAGTACAGCATAATTTAGTTTAAAAACTAATTCTTTACAAATTAAACAAAAAGTGTTATGATTGAAATGGCTTAGGTGTCCGATACTACCCGACCTTCCCCTAAGTCTAAAAAAAAATAGAGGGTGTCGTGTACTCTAGCTGAAAAAAGTTTTTTTTTTTTTTTTTTTTTTTTGAACCACCCAATGGTGAGGTATATGAATCACACTCTTTTTTAAAACCTATAATTTAGCGTTAATTTAGTTGCAAGTGAATGCTGGGGGAAATTCGTTACTCATCATTATGGATTTATTAGGGTGAAAATTAGATCAGAAAGTCGTCTTTTTGTGATGTTTTCAATACTAAATGCAGTAAAAAATGGTATAATTCGTTTGGGATTCACCGCGCCTGATAAACGCGGTTTCACCTCTTTTGAAAAAGGCTTGACATGCGTTTGTATAAATGTGTGCAACTGTGCATGCAAGTATTTGTAAATCTGTGTGCTTAATGTTAGGTATAAAATTCTACTCACACACACACACACAAAATTTAATTCTTTCCTGCCCCACTAATATATCTAATTGAGTTTCTTTTAATCTACAAAGAAACTTAAATTTGCTTAAAATACACCACCAGCTCAGTTATTCCATCCGAGGACTGCGGTTTCGTGCTTTTTAGCACTCATCAGCCCGGAATAGGAATCACATGAGCTGGAGACGAAAAACCTCTTAAAGAAGCCAAGAGAGCCAAACAAACTGGTAGCTAATGTAGAATTAGCACACCAGATGAGTGACCGCAGCAGTGGTGCGGTTCAACTCAAAGATTGATGGCAAAGCATGGTATTTTGTAGCAAGTTACCGCCCTAAGCTAGGGCTAAGGCAGAAATACTTAAAATACTTATTCCTATTCCGGGCTGATGAGTGCTAAAAAGCACGAAACTGCAGTCCTCGGATGGAATAACTGAGCTGGTGGTGTATTTTAAGTATTTCTGCCTTAGCCCTGGCTTAAGGCGGTAACTTGCTACAAAAAAACTTAAATTTGGTTTGTTTGAAAGCTCTTGATTTGAATAGTATGTAAAAAAGAAATTTTAAGGTTTTCGGGTATCAACTCCCCTTAAATGATTTTTTAAAAATTTATTTCTTAATTTCGGATTTAAAAGGCGCCAGGAGTTTTCAGTTTTTTACGCATATTGGCCGATAGATGCAAAAACACAATTAATACGTTTTGGGCAGTTAAAAATATAGAAATTTTGAGCTGAAGAAACCCTAAATTAAATGCACGTAGGAAACTCACTAGTCTGTCTAAATTTACTGTTTGGTATAACATTTTTATGTTTATTTATGACAATTCAAAAAACGATTTCTAAGCAATATTTTCTTATTAATATCCAGTGGAAGACTATGTTACTTATTTCTGCGATCCGTTCATTAAAGTTCGGCAGTCTCTTGAGTAAAGTCTCAAATTATGCATCGGTGCAAGTAAGGATTATGGAATAATCTACTTACAACCACTTACTAGATTACTTCGAGCACTTGCTGAAAGACTTGAAGGAAAATTACCTTAGAGTAACAGGATGTTTATACGTTCCCTTACCTCAAAAGTGATTTTGTTTTGTGTAGTTAATAAACTTTTAATACGATAAAGTGACTAAGTTGAGGAATAAGAACTTATATTTGCTTCAGTAACTTCACTTTGTGAAAAATAATTCTTTGATTATATGAACGTTTCTCTGGGCCACATTTCTGAGAAGAAATCCTACTTTCAGTGTTGGGTTGGAATCAACAGTTACTTCTGGGTTTGGGAACAGAATCTGTGTGTTAGGAAAAGAAAATTAAAAGTTTTTGTAGCTCTGATAAATAAGTTTAATGTTTAGAATAAATAAATTTAACTCATTTGTAAAATTTAATCGTGCTTCTTTGTCAAATTTACATATGTTACTTTTTCTATGTTAATTACAGATTGCTGCAGGTACATGTTTCGGAGTTTAATGAACCCCTTTTTTCAATGCGAAATAGTGAGATTTTGGATGTAAAGACATCCAGTAAAAGCCAAAAAAAAAAAAACTTTTACCAGAGGTCTTTACATTGAAAAGCTCACTGTTTTGCATTGAAAAAGGGGTTCTCTGAAACTCCGAAACACGTTTCTGCAGTAATCTATAATTTTGTGCTACAAAACTTTGATTATTTCTTTTTATTTAGTCCTTATTAGGTTTTACGCTCATTTTTTACAGTTCCTTACAGTTTGCGTTCCTCTTCATCTAAAAAGTTTAGTATCATTATTGACCGTTCCGGATAATCTACAGCCCGGATAATCCAATCCCATCTAATTGAGAGTCTACTGCATTAATTAAATATTTATGACGAATTAGAGATTGATCATTGTTAGTTAGCATTAGATAGCTAGATAGCAATTCACGAACGGTATTTCCTTTTCAAAACATAAACTGTTTTTTTTTTTTTCGCACCAAACTCTTTCGGTTCATATTTTCTATCTTTCACTTCTTTTTCATAAAAACATATTTTAAATTAATGCACTAAAAAGAGTGAAAACGAGGTAGTTGTGCTTCCTTTTTTAAAGCCAAATCAACGTTTTTTTCTTTGGATCTTGTTTCACTTACTGTTTTTGCAAAAACTGCATAAGTTTCCAAAGAATGTCGTTCTTTAAATTATTGATTTTGCTTCGGTACTATCTAAAAATGAAGCATTGAGTTCACTACGCATTTTAAAAAAAAATGTGCTCCTTTTTCCCCTCTCTCTCTTTCGCATAGTTGGAAGATTTATCATCTCTCTAATTTTAAAACTCATAATATGTTCAGTATAAAATGCATGTTACATTTTTTAACTCTGTTAAATTTAAGAAAAGTTTTAATTGATTTCTTTAAGAGAAACCATAAAAACATGAAAATTTTACATTCTTCTCCGTAAGGAACAAAGTTTAGAAAAAATTAGGTTTGTTGCGCGTGAAAAATTTTAATAATGAATAATATGATTACGGCTTTTATGCGAGTTACCGTATTTCTTCTTTTCATTCGTTACATTAATGTAAAAAGTTTTTTAAAAAGCAGGTTTGAAAACTATTTATCTTACGAAGCTTTCATAAAAACGACGTAACGATCGAAAGTAGATATAGCGTTCTTTCCTGGGAAACTTGCTCTAAGTTGTTTTTTAAAGAAGAAATAATTTTATAATAGATTCCAAAGGAGGAAAAATAAGGAAATTTGGTAGTGAAAGACTTGTTTTTAAGAAACGTTTTTAGTTTTAGATGAAACGGAAACAATGCAAAGCATATTAAAACGCTAATATTTTCTTTGCTCTATTTGTACTCTTTATTAATTTCAGCGTAAAAAGGATTCAGATTTTCAGAGAAAAGTGCCATTTATGCGTGGACGAGTTAGAAAGGTAATGGTGAAAGTAAAAAATAATAATTTCAGTTAATGAGGGATTTGAGTTCAACTTTATTTCCTCTATTAAATGTACCGATTGCGCAAAAAAAGAACTTAAAATACAGGATGTCCGAATCAAATATACCTTATTTTCACAGGTCGCTATACTTAACAGAAAGTTTAAAAGCGTTAGGGAACTGTAAAACTAGATACCAATCTTCAAAAAAAGTTTTATTAAAAAATCAGCACAGTTCCATGTGAGATCCTTTAGTAGCCCTGATATTATACAGCCGGGAGTTCAGTTCCAGCCATATCCGGTGTAGCGTGTCCATAGTCACAGTAGCAATAGCCGCGGTAATTGAGGTAGAGTAGAATTTCTCTTTCGTGTACCCCAAAAGAAGAAAACCAGAGGAGTCACATTGGGAGATCTTGGTGGTCATGAAATTTGGCAACTGCGTCCTCAGTTAGAGAAAGTTCCAGCCATATCAGGTGAAGCATTTCCATAGTCACAGTAGCAATAGCAGCAAACCTGACGACAAATTTGGCATTTTTTTTTTTTTTTTAAATCTGATTTTAATTTGGCCACTGTTGGTGATATTTAGAGATATAACTATTGAATCACATTAAAATTGCCAGTAATTGGGAAATGACATTAAATTGGAGTAAGAGGAAGTCATGTGATGCACACATCAGCTCGTTTTTTTTTTTTTTTTTTTTTTTTTTTTTTTTTTTTTTTTTTTTTTTTTCACGATATTATTCAGATATGAATGCAATGCATAGAATGAAATGCATTTTAATGTAAGACATAATATTAGTTTCTAATTTCAACTATACCGGAAAAAGTTTGCAACACTGCGTATAAATGTCTGCTGATTACTCCCACGTCGATTTATCTTCCACATATTGCTCGTAGGATTAAGAACACTGTATCATAGAGTGCATAATATTGTAGCTATTGTACTGTAAAGCAACGCAAACTCGATTAGACGCAAGCAAAGTCGACATCTTCCTATAAATTGTTTTAAAAATAATAATCTATACTAATATTATAAAGAGAGAGGGCGGATTTTTGTGTGTTTATATGTTCAAGGTAATCTCCGGAACCACTGCACCTATCTGAAAAATTCCTTCACTATATGAAAGGTGCTTTCTTACTGAGTAACATAGGCTATAATTGGAAAAAAATCCGATAAATAGTTCTTTTTTTATTCCAATTTAGGCCCAAAATTTCACGTAAATTGCCTATTATTGGCTATTAAAGGAGTGAAAAATTACTTGCAGTATTGAAAAGCGATAGCTTTGTGCAAGGTAAATTAGATAAAAATAGAACAACGTTTAAAAGCACAAAAAGGATAAAAAGTTTTTAAAAACACAGACATGTTTCGGAGGCAATAGCCTCCTTCCTCAGTGCGAAATGAACAAATGGATGAATCAAGGTCATGGGAGAGTTTAAATGCGTAACCAGAAAAACATTGACCAATCAAATATCAGCGAGTGCTGAGGCAAAGTATGACGTATTCTAACATGTAAAACTGAATAAGATTGGAGAAAAATGCAGAACAGCAAAAGACTCATTGCAAAGATTATTTAAGTTTTTATGAATGTAAAAGGATTCCAGAAAATCTAATTCACCTACTGTTGTAGGTCTGCAAATGACATTAATATTATGTATCGTTGAAAAGGGTAGAATTTTCCACGTTCTAAACAATTTGTTTCAATGCTCTAACTTAATTTCGGCGGGAGTAATTTGCGTTTTTAGCTCGAACTTTTTTAGGCTTAGCAGAAATTTAGGCACTACTTTCTTCATTAAATATATCAATAAGAGGTGAAGGAATTGTCCCACAGTTTTCTTTTTGACACCATTGAAAAAAAGCGACATTTTTTACTCCAGATCTCTCTCGACCTTAGGTCGAAAAAATTAGCTTCTATCTTCAAAGAAAAAAAAGTTACAAGCGTTTTTAAATCAATTTCGAAATATGTCATTTTGATTCAAGTTATCAAACCATTTTATTTTCGCGTTTCCACGGTTACGCTTTTTTGAATCCATTGTTTATTTCTTTATTTTGCATTTAATTTCTCAAACTTATTTTATTTCATGTTTCCGTGGTTACGCTTTTAAAATCCATCTTTAGCATTTTAATTTCTTAAAAGTATTTTAATATCTGTCGTCATTGTTTGGAAGGGTAATTTTGCATGGTGTTGTTTTTTTTTTTCTTTTATTTAAGCCTGATTGTTGAATATATGTCACTTAACACAATTTTTATTCTCAAGGTAGGCCGGGCAAAGCCGGACAACGTAGCTCTTAATATATAAAGATTTGAAAGCTACTGTTAATGTGATTTTGTACCTTTTTGTTTGATTGGCGAAACATTTATTATTGCCAAACAAAATAGATCCGTTTCACTCGCAAAAGGGCTGAGTTCCAGTAACGTGGTCGCTTGGCGCGTTAGGCGCTGAGCAGTTCAGTCTGGGATTATTGTTTTAAGGCAACCGTTAATGTAATTCACTGTTTTGGCGATTTGTTTTGAAAGAAAAGAAACTTTTGATTTGTTTGTGAAATGTACGACATTTTCTTTCTCTTTTTTTCTGACGACGATTTATGAATGTTCCACGGATTGTTCTTTTTTTTTTTTTGGTTAGACGGATCGATTATGATAGCGTGGTTGCTGGGCAAGTTTTGCGATGAACAATAGAGTTGCGGAATTATTTTTACATATGAAAAATATTGTTTGATTTTTTTTTTTAATTTTTGGCGAAATATTTTAAATTGCAATAAAAACCGCTTCACTCGCTGAATAAGAGTTTTAAAGCAACTGTAAATCTAATTTACAACAAACTGCAATTACGTCTCGAAATTTCGTGAATTTTCAGACAAAATTTGCTGAACAATTAATTTTTTGGGCGGTCACAGCAACCTCCCGTGACCTCTCATCAGGCGCCTCTGGTTAAATAACATTCTTTTTTGTATTATTTTACTTTTGTATGCATATGGGAAAACACGCAATGATGTGCTTGATATCCAAACTTGTTGTCAAATTTTAAAAAAAAATGAATAATTGAAAAAAAAAAGCAGCACTTTTTCCCAAGTTATATTTGCATTTAATTATAAATATTCATCAAAAGTACCGAAACAATGTTCAAGTTTGAGACCTGTAATAAAATGTAAAAAACGTTTTATATTGTAAAGACTATACCTAAAAGCTTGGTTCGCACTAAAAGTATATGGTTTCTTAATTGCAACACTAAAAAACTGGAGTTCTTATTATCTTTAGTTTAGGGTTTTTCTAACATATCCAATAAAATTTAAATTAAAAATTCAGAGAAGAAGAAATAGAGGCGGTATTATATAAAAGTTATTCATAAAAAGCTGCGTACCGTCTACTTCTTTTTCTCTTAAATTTTCAATTGGAACTTTATTGATCGCTTCAGAATTTCTCTAAACAAAAAATATTATGATCAACTGTAGTTTTTTAGTTTTGTAATCAAGAAATCATACTTATTTTGTTTCATACTTTTTAGTGCGAATCAAGCTTACAGAAATAGTTTAAAGAAAAAAAAACATTTTATCTATTTCATTTTTGCGTTTTGAAATTTATTTGAGGTGTGCCTTTTTGAAATTAAAAAATTATTTACTAGTTACGTATCCTTCTTTGAAAAAAAAAAAAGAAAGAAAGAAAACAACGGTATTGACTTTCGTTTGAGTATAAATGAATTGCTCATAAAGTAAAAGCTAATATTTACTATTCATCTATATTTTCAATATTGTTCATTTGTATGCTCGAATTTAGAAGCATTTTGAACAAGTAGTGAAAAAAAGTGCTTTTAAAAACATCCACAAATATATTGTTTATTAAGTTCAGCTTTGAAATTAATTTAATAAATTTATTAATATTTCATAAATTCGTTATTTTTTGGCAAAAATTAAAAGCAGAAGTATGATAAATGTTTTTAACAACAATTAAAAACTGGAAGTAAAACGCCGGGTTTATGACGAAGAAAGTAAAATGAAAAATAGCCTTTAATAATAAAAATACCTGAACTTGGCCCCAGAGGAAATGACATACAACCCCCTCATACACAACCTTTACTCGCAGCGCAGCGAAAAGAATGAGAGGGGGTCAAAACACTCATTAAAAAAGTCATAAAAGTACTATACGTCATACAAACACAGACACACGCACATATAAATATGAAGATATTTTATAAGGGGGCCACGGTCGCTGAGAGTCGATGCGGAATTCGTAAAATGTATACTGCTTGGACCGACAAGAGGCCATGTCAGCCAACCTACATGTAGTTTTAAACTAGGCACCCGGCACTTGAAAGGGCCTGGATCGGAATTGGAGTAGCATAAGTTTGATAAGTTTTCTGTGAGAGTGGGCCCGGTGACCAGTCTGACAAGGAGCCCGCCTTGGCACTCGGCGGCCCTGTTTCCGACTAGGCTAACATGGCCTCGCGTCAGCACTGACCCCGGCCCTCATGAAAAGTTCTTCGGTACACCACAATACTTTAAAACCTTTCCCTGAGCTATCGATATCCCTTTGGAGCCGTAGTCCGAAAATTTCTCTCCTGCTGCTCTGATATCTTTTCGGGGAACCGACCCGTCTGGCATTTGCCCTAATGCCTACATAGCCAGTCCGCCCCTGCACTCCACAAAGTCATTGTTTCCTTCCTTCGTAACAAGATACGGCAATAATTCGGCAAGAAAAGAGTGACCACTGGATGAGGAAAACCATCTATCAACATCCTCTTCCCCCAATTACAGTTATGACTGACTCTAGAAACACGATTACGGCCTAGGGTCTTAGAACGGCCGGCCCAGCTATTTTTTTTTTTTTTTTTATCAAAGAAAAATTGAGGAAAACGATACGTACACGTTGAAAAAAAGAAAACGGCCCAAGTTAGGTGCGGCCCATGTGGAATTTTCCACATCTCCCACATGGCCAGTCCGCCCCTGTGTGCACGTTGCAGTATTTCTTCTTGAAAAGTTCGTTTTCACATTTATCGGAACAAATATGCATTTTGCAGCTCTTTCTGATAATACAATTATATTTATTAAATTAACATCCCACAACGCACTACGAGGAGGTGACCGCACTTCGCGTTCACCCTGGCCCTTCCCATCCACTAAATTCAGTTATCCATCCAGTATTTGCAATATTTACCAAAAACTTACCTTTAAAATTACAATTTAATTTTAAACAAGTTATACTTTTTAGATATGGTTAGAAGTTAGACTTCTGACTCTTTTGGCATTGATGATCGTGGTTATAAATTAGTCCTTGCGAATCCGTTCTCTACATCTTCCTTAAATACCTTTTCTGCCAATTCACTAACCAGTTCCACCACCTTTCAACAGAGTGAGTTTCTTGGAAATTTTAAGAATGTACTCATCTGCAGTTATTAATTTTTTTAATGACAAAATATCCGTATATGCCACACGTACCATTGCTGAAGAGGAAAAATTATCAGTTTATTCCTTTGATCAGTCGATTTATTCTTCATTGATGCTTCAAAACTTAATACAGGTAAAAGAAATTCTCTTAAATACAGAATTATTTCCTGATGGTTGTCCTCTTGTCTAGCATTCCCTAAGCCAACTCGTTTATATGTTAATTGTCATCCTCTGCCAATAACAAGTTCTCAGAATTGTCTTATCAAAGAAAAAACAATTTCTTTAAAATCAATGTATTCATGACGTTTAGGTGATCATCAAACAAATGATTTGCGAACTATAACTTTCAAAAAGTGCATAGCTCCAAGGTTTGTGAAAGATTTTCCTTATAAACGTAGCCGTACCGATGCATGATTTTTTAAGCTTACAAGTATCTTTACTTTTCCATTTAAAAAAAAAAGACAGCGACAGAATCTTAGTCAGTAATTCTCCCTCCGAATCCACAGCCTACCATGACTGCGGAGTCAGAGTGATTTTGGGGTAAAAGAGTCAGGTTCGGAGCCGAATAGTCTGAAACTCTTGGAGTCGGAGTCGATCATTTTTCTTCCGACTCCGCAGTCCTCCGCGTAAGGCGAGAGAGGGTAGTTTCGGAGCATCTGTCGCATACAAAAGATAACGCAGAGTCTGCTGGTCTACTTTCGGTAAATCTATGATTACTAGGGGGTGTCGACCACATTATTTTATTATGTGACTTTCTGATCGAAAATTATTTAAGAATTGCTTGCATTAACGCATATTATTTTCAATTAAGCTGTCAATGTTGACTGGTGGTGGTGGGCTGATCGCTAAGGCATCGGTCTTGGAGAACCGGAGGATCTCGGGTTCAATCCTAGCCGGTAGAAGATCACCGTCTGCATTAATGGTGACTGAAAGACGTTAAATAGTCACAGGATCACAAAATCCTCCAAGTGAAACGATACCTGTGGAGGTACTGGACCAGGGATTGCTCGGCTTCTGCTCTGGATCAAAAAATCAGAGCTGTCTTCAGGGTCCAATCCAACTGGTTAAACCACAAATAGTGGTAGGTACGGGGGACCCTGGAGTAACACATGAAAAGTGTCAATGTTCATTTAGGCGTTACAAATATCAGAGGTATTGTTGCAAAAAAAATACACACGTTGTGACAAGAAATTGTTTTTTCTTCTGGAATTTCGTTCCTAGAACAAAAGAGGAAAAAAAACGGTAAAGAGCTTAAATTTACAACTTTCTATTTCTCCTTCAGTTAACAAGAATGTAGTGCATGAAAGAAAAGACTCTTGCGGGAAAACCCGTAAAAAACGATGTAATTGAGATATAAGACTAAAGAAAATAAAACAGTAGAAAAATCTTTCAAAATATCGGAAAGAAACTTCAAGATTGGAGCATCGAAATCCTGTTTATTCCCGTAAATGACGCTGTAAAAGAAAGTTAGAGTGATACACTTTGGTGTAAAGAAAGATAAAGATAAAATAATGACTCTTAAATCAGGAAAAAGGAGGTGAAGAAAGTAAAAGGTAGAGATAAACATTTCCGGTAGTTTCTTTTTTTCAGCTTTGTCGTAATTTAAAACTTTGAGGCTTTCGTACCGCTATGAGCTGAGAAATTCATAATTGTTTGCCATGTACCTACTATGTAAAAACATTAATGAATGCAAATGTAACAATTTAAAAAAAGTCTTTTACGAAAAGTTTGTTTAGATATGCGTGCTGTATTTTTGTACTCTAATAAAGGTGTTTAGAATCTATTACTTTAAAAAATTACATTAAAAAAAGATTCTGGAAACAGTAGCAATAAATTCTACTCAAGTGAAGCTTGGCTGCAAAAGGCTATAATTTATACCATTAAAATTCGATCGTATCTATCTAGGTATGATATTTTTGTTTAGCTAAAGGTCACTTCTGAAAAGCAATTGGGTGTCAAGTGACCTTGACAGTCACGAGACAGCAATGACGAAAAATCGACAACTTGGCGATATTTTCCGAGTTTTTGCTAAAAATATCGCCAACCTGGTAATATTTCTAATATTTCTTGCCAGCTCATAGGCTCTATAAAAAATATGACGTCATCATTATGTGAAACGCCGGAGGCAGGGGGTTTCCCAGAAAGATTCCTTTGTGTCTCTGAATACCTCTGAAGACGAATGCACACTCTCAAGTTTGGTTGACAAGCATGCTAGTGCATGTGCATACAAACGGAAGCATTTTAAACAAGCAAGAGGCTTTCACAAACAACTTCCTTGAGCAACATTACCCTACACATGGTCAAATTTGTTTTCACAAGTTTGCCGCAGTGCTAAACCGTTACTGCTCTTTTTATCAAAGTTGAGTTACGATCACCAGGTGGTTCTTTGACACATATTTAACCTAGATACAATATTTTATGGTCATTTGTGAATGAAAAATGTTTTTTTTGAGCAATCACATTGCTTACTGTTCTCACTTGGCAATTTTGATGTCCTATGATTTTATTTTCCCCCTCTGCAGCACCACCGGGGACCGGTCCCTCCCGATGATGTCCCTCTAGTGAGCAAAGTCTCCAGGTTGCTTCCATATCCAACATACACACGCATACATACACAGTACACACACACATACACACACACACTCATGCCTGCACACAGACACAAACACACACGCAAACACATACACACACTCATGATTGCACACAGACACAAACACACACACCACCATACACCGAGGCCTTCCAAACACACACACACTCGTGATTGCGAAAAACATAATTTAAATTCCTTATGTCAAAATTCAGTTTTTTTTTTTTTTTTTTTAAATCTGAAAAAGTTGCATCAGAATCAAGTTCAAGTCCACGGAGGCGCAAAACTTTAAACGGGAGTTACTCATTTTGAACTCTGCTGAAGATATGACTTTTGCGCTTAGCACGGCAGTCGTGCTGGTGAGGCAAACTTGAGCATGGGGCAGGACAACTTCCCAAATGATCGATGCTAGCGCAATCCCAAAATTCACCTCCATACATTCAAGCTTGTTTTTTTCTTTTTAAGAGCATTCTAGTGAAAGCAAACTAAACCGTGAGTAGGACAATTTTCCACACGCACTAGGCTTTTATTAGCGACTTCTGAAGCAAAACTAAACTACCCTCCCCTTCCCTTCCATAAAGTTCTTTTGCAATTACTCCTTTTTGCTTAAGGGGGTCCGGGACACATTTTGAAAAAATTTTTATTATGTACTTTAGAGTTTTGAAGTTTTCTGAACTGATTCATCATTTATTTAATAAGCAAAATCATAACATAAATATGAAAAAAAAATATTTTTTTATTTAAATTTAATTAGTTTTTTTCAAAAAAATGGGGTTGCTTTAAATTGCTATAACTCAAAATATTGTTGGTCAATTTTCAATTTTTTTTCAAAAAAGTATGCACAAATATCTAAGCTTTAATTTTTATTCGGCGATTTTAAAAATATTGATTCAATAAAAAATAAAAAATATTTGAAGAAAAATTTCGAAAAATTCGAAGATACTTTTTTTTAAAAAAATCATAATTTTTGCAGTAAACGTTTTTTTCAAATTCGCCGAATAAAAATTGAAGTAAATTGCTTGAAAAAGATATGCTCCAAGTTTCATTACTTTATCTCTATCGGTTCCTGACTTATAAGAGTTTGAATGCAAGAAATCGGGAAAAATTGCATCATGGAGAAAAACGCGTTTAAAGTTTTAAAGTTATGTACACATTCGTTCGATGCATGCAACAAAAATAACTATAACTTTCGTTCTATTTAAGGTAGGAACAAGATTCAAACGTCCTCTTAAGCAGAAAAAAACGGAGCAATTTTTCAAATTATAAAAAAAAATTGCAAAATTTGAGGATTTTTGTGTCCCGGACCCCCTTAACGGTCAAAGTTCTCCAAGAACTGCAAACGGTATGTCTTTATCCAAAAAATTTTTACTTTAATAAACTTAATACAAACTAAGATCAATTACGATAGTGTTGTTAAACAAAATCTCGTCATATTAAGAGTTCTCATTTAAAATAACCATAATAGGAAATTCTCTAAACCAAATACTGTCAAACTTAGTAATAGTTTTCTGGAACTTGTTATATTTTTTTACATTTGACAAACACAAAATTAGAATAAAGTTTTTCATTAGCGGTGAATACCGCAGTAAGCAATACTATTAAATAAAAGTAAGACTTGAAGACGAATTAGTTTAAAACTTCTTAAATGATTTTTAATCTTCTTGAAGGTTTTGAATAGTCCTCAAATCTCCAGCTTTTGATTACATACGCACAAAAATATCAATACGTCGTAGTTAAAAATTTGCTAACAGGAAAAGGTACACAGCATATTAAATGTGCGTTATGGTTCTACATTTTTAGAAGCTATTAAAACCTTGTAAATCTTCTTTTCGTTTAATTTCTGTAGAACATACTGCTTATAGTTCCATTATCTGCTGTGATGAAAAGTTTTCTGTTTTTTTTTTTTTTAAATACAGTATGACTGCCTGAAAACTATTTCGAAGTTTGATAGCCATTGCTTCTGGTAGTTTATTTATTACTAGAAAATCGCACGTCAACGTATGACGGGTGAAAATTGCTTCTACATTTGAACGAAGCAACTGTCTGTTTGGTGATATTTTGATAGCTGAAATTTCGACCCTAACTCCAGTGGGTAACGTTCATTGTTGACCACTTCTTCATTCCCCTGAAATGACACAGTCTTACCAGTAAAACAGTTATGTTAACGGGTCCAGTTCAGACTTGTTACAGTAAAGCACTTCCCTGCATGCCAAACATTACCAAAAAATATTATCATCTTATCATGCTATGGCGCGAGTTTCATCGTTGATGACGTCAGAGCATTACTCGATCAGTGTATTTGCTCTTATATATATGAGGATTTTTTAATGGTCATTTCAAAGTGGGGACTGGGAACTTCAGTATTTGATGCAAAACTCATTTGATTGTTATCCAAATGCGAAACAGATAGCACAAAACAAAATGTAAGGAAATCTTGAGTCAAAATCCTACACAGAAAGCAAACTGAAAAAATGTCTAACAAATATAGAATTCAAAGTAATCACCACAGCGACAAGAAAAATGCTACTAAAAATTTCTCGCTCTTTCTTCCCTTAGGGGATCCGTACGCCAACTCAGAACATTCTTTTATTTTTCTAACTTTCTACTTTGAAATATTCCAATCCTAACTTTTCCAATATGCCCAAGAGACGGGGAGAAAGTTTCCTTCTGCGTTCGAAGCTTTTGCGTGACCTCATTTTTTTTTCCCCTTGCCTTTCTCTTATCTTGCTAATTTTATATCGAGATTTCTTTGTGTCAGTAAATAGTTCATGTCTTTAAGGAATTGTATGTTCAAATAAACATGATTAAAATGAAATGGTTTACAATTTCCTTTGAAATAAAACACAAACCTTGCCGAAAAATAAAAAATCAAGAGCTCGCACAGAACTAGTACAAGTTTTAGCAACTAGAATTCCAATTAGAATAATTCCATATGTTCAACAGATCTGTTTCAGTTCTGTAAATAAGCTTTCTTACAAAAGTAAAATCGCGATGAGCCCGGTGGACAAAAAAGTGTGGGCATTTGTTTAGTGGACAGCCTCTATTTCTAGCCCATTTGATTTTAATCACATGTATTTTAAATTCTTTTTCTCCCTCTCTTTTTAAAATATATATTGCAATTTCGTTTTATAGTCAAATCCTGTTGCAACGAATACCAATACAACGAAATATCCGTTTCAATGAAATACATTTTCAGCCCCGATTGAATTTCCATTACATTGCTTGAATTCCCGTTACATTGAAATTTCCGTTACAACGAACAAAATTGGTGGTTTCTGCAAGTTCGTTGTAATGGGATATCACTGTATCTAGGCTAGCTTGCATTTTTCCATTTTAAAAACCGCAACGAGCAGAAATATGGCCAAAAAAAAAAAAAAAAAAAGCTTTATTAACTCATGCTTTGAAGCTTGCGAGACCACTAGAGAAATCTTTTCTGTCAGCCGGTCCGTTACCTGACCCTTAAGATAGCTGTCGAAATGCCAAAAGTAATGTTTAACTGGTTTCTCATTTTACGGTAGTTGCAAATGAGTACGGATACGCATTTTCATTACAACTGTGTTGGGTTCCGCTGGCAATGAAAGAGTCATGGAGCCTGTCTGCTTTTCGGAAGATGAAATGTCACTCGATGTGCACCAGAAACTCTTCTCTATTCACTTTATTTCAATCAAGGATTTTTTTTTTTACAAATATGCATTTCACACATAAAATTAAAAAAATTACAAATAGAAATATATTTCACCCTGTCTATTTGAAAATCCCCGATTGAGTAGATGGGAGTAAAGGCTATAACAATAGCCTGACTAGCTCTCACCACTCAGAAAGAGAGAGAGTCTTTAGAGCCAGTTTATAACATAAGATAGAATTAACAAAAAATAAATGCATAATCATACAAAGAACACATAAAAACAGCACAAGTAATGCAATAAAGTACGTCTAATTTTATAACGGAACCCAGGTATACTATTACAAATATGCTACTTTATCCTAAATTGACTGCAGTAGAATTGAGTATAAAATTTTTTAGCCTTTTCTTAAACAAATTTCGATTATTAATGGTTTTTAAACAATTGGGTGAGGTGTTCCACAATCTTGGTCCGTAAGAGTTAATGCCATTACACAATAGATTTGTTTTTGCGTTAATAGGTATAATGTTTTCACGGTTTCTAGTCGGGTAATTATGAACCAATTCACGGACTGTTACTATTTCTAAATTCAAACCATTTTATATTATCCTTCTTCTCTAAAGACATGATCTGCCCCAGGCCCGTCAGTTGGGGGGGGGCAGGAGAGGATCCCCCCCTCACCTGGCTTTGAGAAATTAATGCATTTACGTGTTCGTGGTTTTTGTTATTTTTTGATGTAATATATATCGAGTTTGTACTCATTTACCTCCGCCCTGGAAAATTTGAAGTAATGAATCTGGTCTTTCAAATGGCACGATATACAAGTACGCGAAAACAGACAAAGCAATTCTTGCATAAAACACCCTAAAGAGAATCCAAATATGGTAGATTCTTGAAAAATATGGACTCGACTTCCATTTAATGCAATTCAATTTTGAAAATTTTCAGAAACAGTATCTATAA
Organism: Uloborus diversus; assembly: GCF_026930045.1. Lineage (NCBI taxonomy): Eukaryota > Metazoa > Arthropoda > Arachnida > Araneae > Uloboridae > Uloborus > Uloborus diversus. The sequence goes on along the minus strand of NC_072732.1, from coordinate 193,357,142 downwards.
TAGTTTTTTACTCAGAAGCGGAGGTATATCATAAGATGCGTCCGTTACTGAGTCAAAAAATACTAAATATGAGTATTGTTTTTAGAAATCTTCAAACTTTAATTGCATTATATAGAAGTAGATTCCATAGTCCTCATAAAGTTCATGCAATAAAACAAGCGTTACGCATTTGGAGTCTTAGTAGAGTGTTTTGTAAAAGAGCGCTGCAGACGTTCTCTAATCCAAATGAAAACATTTTGGACAAAACCACATATGAATAACAGTATATCTGATCCATTTGCATAAATGAGACATTTTTACGAATGTATTTCACCTTTATTCTCGGAGTTTTAAACTTTGTCAAGATTCGAGAATGAGGAACCATTATGTGTCATAATATGAAGTATCAACTTTCTAAAAAATTTCTTGTATTTAAAAAATTTATTTTATTTCATTAGAAAGTTGATGTCTCAAATCATTGGCACCATGCTAATTTAACGAATGAAAATTAGCACTTTTCATGAGAGCCAAAACACTGAATATAATTTTTTCCCCTGTGACGCGTTTAGTTATTTTCAATGTTTTTATTTTTACAGATAACCTTACGTGTAATACTATCGTTTGAAGTAGTTATAACCAGTAATTAGCCCTTTTTGAGTACTGCAGCAAACCATTGATTTTGAAAAACGCGATTTCACATTCGTTAGTTTAGCATGGTGTCGACGATATTATGATGCATAATGCCTCCTAATACTCGAATATGTAACAATTTAAACCAAAAGTGAAAGTTTAAAATTCCGGGAAGAAAGGGCGTAAAAATGCCACGTCTGTGCAAATGAATAGGGCAAGTAATAGACTAGATTATGCAAATCGTGAAAATTATATTTATGTTACTGTAAAACAAGAATGAAAAAAAAAAAGAAAGTTTTGAAAAATATTGCTAACATGTTTATTGCTTGGAAGATACAGCTATTTGAAAATAAAAACATGTCTTTTCCACTTTCAAAAATAATCGAAGAAAAAACATACACTGCTCAAAACAATGAAAGGATATTGTAAGTCTTGTACAAAAAAAAGGTATTAACAAATATTTTTTGAGTAGGATCAAAGAAGGCAGTCACAAATACAAATTTTCTCAATTTCAAACACCTCAGTGTGCAAATTTTGAGTTTGACGTCGATGACGACGTTTTAGTGGCAGCGAATAAGATTTCGAGCTAAACCTATTGTAAGACAAAGCAGAAAAGAATGATCGACATTCAGTAGCGCGTTGTTTCGATGAGTGTGATGTCTCAGCGAAGTCATTTAACGGAATCAGAAGCTTCTAGAGTCTTTGGCAGGCTAGAGGGGAGCCAAACACAAGACGATGCAGCAGAAGCTATTGGAGTTCCGCAAAGGGTGATTTCCAGGATATGGAAATGTTTTTTAGAGACTGGAAATGCTGGCTGAAGATCAGAACAAGGTCGCAGACGGGCAATAACGCTCAATAAAGACCATTATTTAGCTTTAACGGCTCGGAGGCACGGAAGTATGAATGCCACTCCACTACAACGACACCCTTGCTCGAGTACTGTCACCACAATTTTGACACAAACTGTCCGAAATCGTCTTCACGCTGTAGGTCTGTATGCTCGTCGACCAATGATGTGACCAGGGAGAAGGTAACAGAGCATGTGAATTGTAGAAGAAATGAATGAAGCAATATTCTTTTCTCTGACGGGTACCGATCTTCTCTTCATCCTGATAATGGTGTATTATCATCTGGAGGGAGCGTGGCATTGGAAACAATCCAGCGTTCGTGTACGAAAGTGTCAAATTTGGTGGTGGTGATGCGATGGTATATGCTGGCATCTCCACTGATGGACGCAATGATCTGCAAGTCATTCAGAATGGAACTCTGACCGGTCGCCGAAGTAGGGATGAGACCCTCAAACCTATGGGAGTCCCTTACCCTGCAGCAATTGGAGATGACTTCATGTTAATGGATGGCAATTGCAGACCACATCGTTTTAACTTGGTGATAGATTTTCTTTTGGCGAAAGGAATCATACGAATGGAATGGCCAGCGTGTTCTGCAGATATGAATCCAATAGAGCATGTTTGGGACATTATAGGCAACAAGTTTCTGGACGCCTACCTCCTCCACAAACTCTCCAAAAACTGGAAAGAGCTCTTCAGAAGGAGTAGGGCAGAATACCTCATCCCCTCATTAATAACTTCATTGATTCCATGCTTCAGAGGTGTTTTACATTGCTGTCCGTCCGGGGTTACCAAACCCCCTTCTAAAAGCGATTTTCTTTTGAGGAAACCCACTTTTTTACTTGTTTTTCACATATGCACAAAGTGCGTTTTTTCCTTTTCTACCCAAAAGTTTATAAAAAAAAAGTAATTTTTTCTGCCAAACAAATGTAATTTTTGTCTCATATAAGTTACTACGTCTATCGATAATGTATCAACCATCCAAAAAGTTCTCCAGGTGCAAGATCAACACAAATCCTTAATATCCTTTAATTGTTTTGAGCAGTGTATTACGCTTTCAAACCAAAACAAATTTCAACGCTATTTCGAAATACAAAAATTACCCCAATTAACCAAAAGATCCCTTTTGCATTTAAGAATTGTATGTATTTTCCTTTAGTTTTTCTCTTTCAAATGCGTCTCTACGGAATAGAATTCTTTTGCTACCTCGGTTCGAAACCTCAAGAGAATAATTTGAGATCTAAAGTTTGCCTTCTGTTGTTTAATCGTGTTACTTTTCCTCTGAAGGTCCACAGACAGCGCAGACGACATTTATCCGTTCTCCTTCTCGTCAAATGCTTGGCCGATTTGCTATTTGCTAACCATCCTGTTCAGTTATTGACCGTTCCCTGCGGACAAAGCGCTTAAATTTCGCTGATATTGCTCCCCAAAAGGAAATTAGGAAGATTTAGGATACGTCTAATAAATTCTTGGAAGTAAAACCTGCTGGAATATTACCAGAAAAAACGCTGCTAAGAAAACAGAAAGGAGAATTTTTCCTTTTCTTTTTTTTACTTCTTTTTACAAAAAAGGAAGTATTGTTTTCGTGAAAAAATTTTCACTCAAAAATCGACCTTAATTTCCATTTTGCTCACCCCCGAATGAATGTTGAGGTTTTTTTTCCCCCTACCCGACCACACGTGTATATAATATATACCTAAGAACGTATAGACTCCCGAAATATATATTTTGACGATTCCCGAGTTAATTACAACGTGACGTCTGTATGTACGTATGTATATGCGTATGTGCATATGTGCGTATGTATGTCGCATAACTCAAGAACGGTATGTCCTAGAAAGTTGCAATTTCGTACGTAGACTTCTAGTGGGGTGTAGTTGTGCACCTCCCCTCTTTGGTTGCATTCGGGTGTTTCTAAAGGGGTCTTTTGCACCTTTTTGGGGGGAAATCGTTGTTTATTTCGATGCAAACTCAAGTGGCGTTATAATTTGGCGGACACTTGACGATATATCACCAGTCTTTTGGTCGTCAAGTTTTTTTCGCTAACTTGGCGACAATTTTTTTTTTTTTTTTTTTTAAATCTGGTTTCAATTTGGCCGCTGTTGGTGATATTTAAAGAGTTAACTATTGAATCACGTTAAAATTGCCAATAATGGAGAAATAACGTTAAATTGGTGTAAAAGGAAGTCATGTGTGTCATCAGCTCGTTTTAGGTAAATGGAATAGGAATTTTTTTATGGCTGTAGTAGAAATGTAAACCACTGTGAAAGCTTTATTTTTATTTATTTTTTTTTTTCACTGACATAAAACAAAACTTCAATGAATACAAAGCAAGGTTTCGTTCGAAACTAAATAAGCCTAGTTTCCCATTCCCCTGAAGTATACTTTTTGGGCATAGTTTTCATATGATATATTTAGTTAAACTCACTTTTCAACTTAGACTGCAAACTACACTGCTCAGAAAAATTAGAGAAGTACATGGTTTTAAAGAAATACGCAAATAATTACACCTAAAACTGATGTCGAATAAACCATTCATAATTTAAAACCTGACAGAAAAAGAAGAAGAAACTTTAAATGCAAATCAACACTCCTGATGTCAAAAGCTAGAAAAAAGATATCAGAGCAGCGAAATCGTGATTTCGCAAGTAGTCTATTTTGCTTTTTCTCGGTGGTGAAATTCACCCGTTCGGCTTTTATTTAGAGCAGGGGGTCCCAAACTTTATAGCCAGCGTACCCCTTTCGTAGACAAATATTTAATGCGAACCACTTTTGAAAAAAGAACTTGGGAACTGCCGATAAATGAGGCAGTGAGAAGCAAAGAGATGCAAGTAGACTATTTTAAATTTCGAGTAAAACGCATTTCAAGATCAGATCCTAAGTAGGCTTTCATTGAATTTTTTTTCTAAATCATGCTATACAGCAGCACCTACCAAGGCTACTAGTACTATCTCTTGCCCCAAGACAGAGGAGAGGTTCACCTACCAGTTGTACTGGTTATCTCCAAATTTTTAATTTTGCCAGTTGCATCCCTTTGCTTCTCACTACACTCTCAAAAATAATTCCTTCAATTGACGGAAATTCTCTTGGCAGCAGTGCTGCCGGACTTTTCACGATTTTTAACGGATTTCCGTCTTTATTTTCTCCTGTCAAATGAAGGAACGTCCTTCTTATTTCTTTTCGTCATAGGAGGAAAATTTTCCGTCATTTTGACGAATTTCCGTTTTTATTTTCTCCTGTCAAATGAAGAAAGTTTCGTCCATATTTTTCCCGTTGTGGGAGGAATATTTTCTGTCATTTGACACTTTCCCCGTTTCTTTTCTTCTCCGTTAAATGTGGGAAATTTTTCGTTGTTTGAAGAAACGTCCGTTATGGTCGTTTCTGTTACATGAAGTCAACTTTTCGTTATTTGAAGAAATGCTCGTTTTTTTTTGTTTGTTACACGAATGATTTATTTCGTTGTTTGAAGAACGTCCGTTATGATCGTTTCTGTCACACAAATGAAAGACAATTTGCGTTATTTGAAGAAACTTTTTTTTCTTTTTGTTTCTGTTAATGAGGTTTTTTAAATATTTTTTTCAGATACTTTGAAGCTGTATTTTTTCTTAGTCCGAAACGTGGATACATCAAACCACCAAAATCCCAAGTAAAATTTTAGACCCCATCCCCTTTCCCGCGAAAAAACTCCAAAAATCATGACAAACTTATTTAAAAACAACTTTTAATTTTTTTTAGTTTTGTTGTCAGTCAAAAATTTTCGGAAACGGCAACCCAAAATTTTCGAATCAAATACGCCTCTGAAAATTCCACAAGAAAGTTCAAAAATAGATTCCTTATTGCTAAATGTATTTATCAAAAATCTGTTTTTGTCACCTGAAAGTAGATATCTTATTACATAGCGGTTTGAAAATGCAGGTTTCTTTCATGAAAGACGACAAATGTTGTAAGTTTCAAATTTTCATAAACTTCATAAAATTTTAAGAATATGAAAATTAGTTTGTGAAAAAACGGCCATTTCGTGTAATGAGATAACCACTTTCAGAGGCTGAAAACAAAATTATGAAAAATTGATTGTATGCTGATCAACTTAAAGATTTACTCACTCTGGTATTTTTCTGAAGTGCTATTTAAATAAGAACCTGAAAAATGCACGCTGTAAAACATATATAATGGATCCAAAATGTGCTTAGTATTGGAAGAAGATAGATTCGTTTAGTATCTTTCAGTAAAATACAAAAAGAAAAAGAGTGTAGAAGAATGTAGAATTAATTTTATTTTTATAAGCATTTATACATACAGGTAATATTAACAACATCAGCAACAATTTCATTCAATGAAAAATGAATCTTTTGCAAATGAATAAAAAATAAAATCTCTTGAAAATTCAATTAATTTTATTTATATTCTTGCATCAACTACCATCTTTATGGATATGAATAATTGACTAAAATAAAGAATTGAAATTGACATTATATGATAAAATTTAATTGATTTAATTATGTTAACCATAATTGAGACTAGATAATTTATAAATGGATTTACACCCCAAATAAGAATATAGTTTCTTTACTTTTTTTTTATTTGTTCAAAGAGTATATGATATTTTGAACAAAATATACAACAGTCATTTTACATAGTTTTCCCAATCATAAAAATTACACTAACTAGATAAATAATAATAAAGCTTAATTTAATTTTTGATATTATTAATTAAAATTTTAATTTCTGAAATTAAGGTTTGCAACATAAATGTAAGCTTCTATACATAATTTTATGAATAAAGAAACGGGAGAATAGCCACAAATTTCAAATTAAGACATTCTGAAGATTATGTAATAATATTACAATTTTGAAAAATAGACGAGAGCAAAGCATAAAAATGACCAGGCAATTTTTTTCTTTTTGCTTGCTTGATTGAGCAAATTACTTCTAGTAAGGTACCTTTGATCTATACTTCGGTTTTATATTGTTTTTAGCTTTATAGTGATATGACAACACTGCCCATATAGTTTGAATCTTGATCACAGTAGTTTTCAGTGCAACTGAATTTCTTTTCGCGAAGCAACAAATTTGAGATAATACATGTTTAAGAGTAACTTAAAGTATTAAAAGTATTTTACATCCATTAACTTTGAAACAGCAATGTAGATTTAGTTGTAATAGCATGTAACTAAAAAAAACTAATCCCATAATAAACACTGTAAAGTAATACAGAATTACCGGCAATAATTTCCAATGTAGCAAAATTAGCATTTAGATAGCGACTTTTGACATCAATATGTTTAATCCATATTTACTAATTCATTAGCATTTCTTCAATTAAAATTTTTAGTCTGTCTTTTATTTTTTAAATGACTAATTTTTTTTAGCCAAATTAATTTTTCTGCCAATTTTATTAGTTTCAGCAGTGAACAAAATGTTTTTCACAGATTGTTTAAGTAAGAAAAACCTATTTAAAAAAAAAAAAAACCTTAAGAGTCTTGACTAAAATCTCAAATATTTTTTGTGAGTTCTGTGCCCCTAAGGATATTTTTTTAATGCAGCAATTTAAAAAAATCGACACTTTAAATAAAAGTATAATTTGCAAGGATAATTGTATATCAAACCATTGTTGAATGGGGTCATTTCCTAAATTTGAAAGTATCTTTTTTTCTAAAAGAGCATGTTTAAAAACATAGTATTTGATCATTTTAAAAATATTTTGACAAAGTTTACTATTTTTAAAAAAATATTTAAATTGATGCGCAGACTCAATTTCAACTTTTACTCTTCTGCCCATGACATAACACGATGAACTGCCATTCACACAGAGCATAATATTTAATTCGCTTCTTTACTCACATGTAAGGCAAGGATATGGTTGATAGCAAGCGTAGAGCGCAATATTAAATTTGCTTTTTGGTTATCATAACGTGGAATTGTGGTAAACAGCAAGTGTAAGCATTCAGAGTGCCAGTGAAGAATGCGCATAAGTTGATCATTTGTGACGTCATCAAGACCATGCCTTGTTTGAAAAATCGGACATTAAAAAAATTAATTAAAAAATAACTGCTGGGAAAATGAAAGTATTTTCTGGGTCCATGCTATTATTTATTTTGCACATTCTATCAACTCCAGTGACTAAAAGTATTACTTTTGACTGAAGAAAACAACCCTACTGTTTATTCAATTAAGAACAACATTCCCAATATCAGCTGGTCTTAAAACTTTTACTTAAATTTCCATGGATAAGTTTTTGTTCAATAATGATTAAGGTGCAGAAGATTAATGAAGAAACTATTCTTAAAATGTCTCAAATACAGTACACTCTCGATATCACAAAGTCAAAGGGACTGTAAAAAAAGTTTGATATACAGTCGGATTCCGCTACAACGCAATCCGACTTACGCGAAATGGCTATAACGCGAGTTTTTCATGAGTAATGAATTTTTTAGCTCGGACACAAATTACTCGCCTGCAATATGAAATTTTTCGGAAAAGAGTGGCGGAGAGTTAGAATGGACTTCGTTGACACTAAATATTGGTTTTGTGAATGGAATTTCATCCCTTTAGCATCACTGAAAGCGGAAGTTCACCCACTGTATTAGTCTAAACAACGCTTTGCTTTAGTTTATACAAATAACCGCTCCTGTTCTTAACTTCTATTTTTTTCCCTTTTACATATGAACGTTGAAAAAATACATTCTGATCGCGCTGCATAACCCTTCTTCATCTTTTAAATTATTTAAGTTTCTCTCCCCCATTAATCATTGATTTTGTGCTAAATTACAGATTTTTATGCCAAATAATAACGCTTTTTCTAAAATACAGAAAAAGTTGGTTCTTTGTAAAAGATACTGCAATATATAGCTAATACAGTGAAACCTGTGTAAGTTGACCACTAGCGGTGCAGTACTTTGGCGGTCAACTTAGACAGGTGGCCAACTTATCAAGGGCGGTAATAATTTTTTTTTTTTTGTCATTTCTTGCACCATGTATTCATTTTTTGAGGAATTCACCCTTACTCTTGCTGTTCACCTCACTTTCATTGTTTAATATCATTGAAAGTGAAACAATAATTAAAAATACTATTCAAATAATTTTGTTAGTTTTTCCTTGTTTTTAACTATATTAGACACTGTAGTTTTAGAAATTCCATATGTGCCGGCTAATTTTCTCTGGCTTTCTCCATTTTCAATTAATTTTAATATAATATTTCATACTTTTTATTAATCTTAAGTTCAACGAACTTTCTTTTTTAAGCCTTTTTTGTACAACTTATAGCACAAGAGCAATAAGCGCAACTCTCCCAGTTCATAAAGGCAAAATTAAAAATGTCCTATCTCTTAATTCCTTGCACCAGAAACATGTAACTTTACTCATTAGCAAGCCCAGATCTGCGGACCCGCAGTGCGAGAGGCCCGCGTCTTTAAAAGAGCCAACGGCCCTAGAAATTGAAAAAAAAAAAACAGCATTAAGGCTTATTCACTTCACTAATAAACACTGCTGGCCACTAGGGAGGGACCCTACATATTTTGTTGCTAGAGAATCAAAATGTATAGATCCGGGCCTGCTCTTTTTACACAATTCCTGTGTCACAACATATTGCAACTGAAAGGAAAGTCTTTGAACTTTTCTACTGACACCTATTCCATTGAACAGAGTACAAAAAGCTATCTCAAATAGAACAACAAATGAAAAACAAGTTTGGAGAATAAAGAGCAGCATTAAGCTTTATGCTGCTGGGTTTAGTTAGTAAAATGCTGTTCTGTCATCAAAGCATTAAAAACATTCTTGGAAAGCTATCAAATAATAATAATTAAAAGCAAATAAATAATAAAATAAAATACTTTGCTGAAGAAAGTTAAAAAAAATAAACAAAGTGGTCAACTTACAAAGGGCTTTTTACAATACTCCAAACCAAATTTGCGGAACATTAGTGGTCAAGATAGAGAGGTGGTCAAGTTACAGAGGTTTTCCTTCATTATATGAGATAGGACTAATTCCGTTCCTGACAAAAGCGGTCAACATAGACAGGTGGTCAACTTACAAGGGTGGTCAACTTGACAGGTTTTACTGTAAATGGTTTGAAACAATATGAGGGGTGTTTACAAACGTTTGAAACAATTGGGTATGCTTATAAAGAATTACTAAATATACCTTGTTCCACAACGCGAAATTCCGACTTACGCGAGGTGTCTTGGAACGCATCCCTCGCGTAAGTCGGGACTCGACTGTATCAAGTTTTCGAGATAACAAGGGGATAGGGATAACATAATTTAAAAATTAGTCACACTAGTTAAAAATAAGTGGAAACATATAATGAAAGCTTAAAAGAGGACACTCTAAAGAAGTAGCAAAATGTAGTGATTTACCACAACTAAACTGATCAATGATTTGGATTATTAAGTTACAGAATGGTTTCAAACAAGTTTCGAGTGCTCCGGAACAAAAAAAGTTAGACAAAGGATTGCACCATTCCCTGCGTCTCTAAAGGGGTTTTCCGTTCATCTCCCGTTTTAAAGGAGGTGAAAATAAGGTCAAAAGGTCCAACGAAATGGCATAAGAGGGCAAAAAGTTTTAGATATGTTTCTTGGACTTAAATTTTCTGAATCCCCCAGGCTGCAAAATGAAAGTGACAGTAGATAAGCTTCTCGTAATCACTCGTAACCCTTGAGAGAAATAATGAAGGGGTGTGAAACTTTTGGAAACATTTCTTGAGTGGCTTCAAGACAATAAACTGCGGTTTTTCCGAAAACACGTAACACTTTTTTACTCTTGGTTCTTCTTTCCCGGTTTATTTCTGCAAAGACACTGAAAGAAAAGAAAAGAAATTATCACAAGACAAAAAAACTAAACAGAGAAGGGTGCAGCAGTATGCCCGCTGTTTGTTCAATAAATTCTTGCCCTTTTCCATACCTTGAGTCAATTAAAGGTGAGCATTTTTGAAAATAAGAAAATATTTGAAAAAATTGGCTTCTATTTTAAGTGACTTAAAAAACTTGAAGGTAAAAAATGTTAACATAGTTGCAACCGTCCATAAATAATCAACATTCCAAAAATGATGCAATTTTGTTGTGTTTACCTATGCATTTTTAAAAACACTTAAAGTAGGTTACAGTAATTTTAACATTATATGGGAACTGTTCACATGTGCCCTTAGATGTTGTTCATAGGATCCCCACCGTTCACCTTAGAACAAATTGCAAAAGTGTAAAATCTAAATTTACTAAAAAAAGGAAACATTTTCATTAATTTACTTGAATGTTCATGTGGTCAGACTGGTACTGAGATCACTCAAACAATTTTCTAGATTTTTTTGCAAGTCAATTTGGCACTGGCGAAAAATTTGAATTCTGAAGTCTCACATTTGAGGTTTCATATGCTAGTGATTAATCTTCTGAAGTTACATCATACCATATGCAACTTTCGACTGTAAACAAGACTAATAAAAAAGTTTGAACCAATTTAAGCAGGAAATTTTCCTTCTTTTGAAAAAAAGTGAGGTGAAGTTATGAAAATTGTAGGATATTTAGTATAAATTTGAAGGTATTAGGAATTATAGGATTTTTTTAAAATTAGAACAATACCTACACCTGTAATAGTAATAAAGATGTACTAGGAGATTGAAAAACTGTTCCATAAGAGACAATGACAATAAAGGGCTGGAACAAACAGATAAAATTCTACTGGACAGAAGTTTTTTTTTTCTATCATATTCTTTCAACAAAACAAGATTGCAAATTTCTTTTCTAAATAAATGTTAAATGCGTACTTAGAGAATGCGCTTTCTTTTACTAGAAAGGTGTTTATTTTTGGATGGGTCTTGGTAAATACTTCCCAAACAAACATACCCAAGTATTAACTATAACTTACTTAAATTATTAAAATTAAGTCACACATGCATGACAATAACATACCGCTGAATGAACTAATGCAGAAAATATATTACTTGCATGTATTGATGCTTTCCATCAAAAAATATTAAAAACTCTTCTGAATTTTAATATTGTCCCCTATAAACAAACAAAAAATGCATTTTGCTAAAATTATGCAAGTGATGATTTCAAAAGTTTTAGGACAACAAATATCAAGTTTTTTTTTTAAAATTTAAATGTAATTCATTAGCTTGATTTTCGTATTGGATTATAAAACGTTTCAAATTCTTGAAAACTACAGCAGAATGCATTCAATCTTTTATTATTTAACACAGTGACACATTATGAAGTAGAAACATATACCAGTAGAATAAATGTCTGTTCAAGTGCTTCTTTACTTACCTTGTTATTGTTTCATCAAAGTGAATTAAAGAATGAGAAAGAAATATCCTTAATAAGGAGGGATTTACAGTAGGGTGCAAGTCCAAAATTTATTGTGTACTTAACTTTTATCAGATAGTTTGATACTTTTTTTGCCATCTCAGAATCATCAAAAATATAGCTGTAAATAACAGACAAATCATTTAAAGATGAAATGAATAATTGTTTTTTATGGCAACCAAAACTAAGAAAACCTCAGCTTTAAAAATTTTATATTGGAGTGAATTTGGCACAAAAACTTTGGATTGCTTCATTGCAACTAATTTGTTTTTAGTAGAGGACGAATTTAAAATACAGTTTGATTTTC